>NC_054708.1:68732615-68880115 GCF_016097555.1 Gigantopelta aegis
AGACGATCAGAAACACACTGAATATACAGACACTGATATTCTAAACAAGAAAATATACTTAAGATGTAAGTTTAATCGTACAAATATTTTATTAGTCGGAAACATCTTACAATGCAGCAAACTCGGGAATGTCCCTTTAAAACAAAACAAGAACAAAATAGGTCGGAATGGACAACAGTTCTTTCCAGAAAAAGGACCAGCAATCTCAAAGCGTAAATAGAGGACACAGACGAAGGACGATATAGTGGCAAATATAAATATAACTCTGAGCACACTAACAAGGTTAGTAGAAATCGTCGATTTATCTCCACCACAAACCGGAAGAAATGGAAACGTATTAAGCGCTAAAGTAACGAAATCAAAATGGCAAAGACAAATATAATTAACATTTCCAAGAGAAAACTAAATGATACAAAGTACACACTTTTAGGAAAAGGATTAACATTTTGACCCATTCCAATACCCACTAACCAAAACGTTTTAGCGGGCGACATATTCAAATTATGTAGACGTTTCCAGCTAACCGAACATTTTGGCAAATGAAACTAATGATATTGTAAATACAAACTATTATTTTCCAAATTCAGGCCACATTCAAGTTGGACACCACCTCCTGGTAGAGAGCAATGTCGTGACGTCTTCATACACATTATAACACAAAGCATATTGAAAGAAAATAACAAAAAGAAATATTTTGGAAATATATCGAAAGTACTAAATAAATTAATAATGGGTCAATCAATAGTTATAACAAGGTGACAAAAGTTCTACCATTGTAATTATAGACAAAGACAGTTACATAGCAGAAGTTAATAGACAGCTACCAGACAAATGTTTTTACGCAAAAAAAACCTACAAAAAACCCCAAACCACTGCGAACACAGACTTAACCGAGGCTTATGTAAAAATGTTAGCAAAATGGTACATAAAATGCGCAATGATCAAGAATTACCGAGGAGGTATTTACGTGTTTAAAGCATGAGGAACGTCAGACTCCACAATTTGATATTCTACCTAAACTACATAAAACTGTTAATATAATCTCCTTCTTGGACATCCAAGACGCAAATCATATCCGGATGTAATTCACCAACAGAACGGATCTCGCACAAACCAAACCGATTGTTGCTTTAAAAAAATCCTTCAAACTTAAAGACATGATTGTCTATTCTAAACTACAATCTAATGATGTTTATAAAAATGACTCTGCATTACAATGTGGCAAACGTAAATGTAAGAATTACAAGTTCCTTGAAGAATTTTTTTTTTTTAAAGCAGTCAAACTGGACGCGTTTTTCGCATAAAACATACTATGACATGCTGTTCTTCAAATGTTAATTGTCTTAACACTTGCAAAAAATGCGGTATGCAATATATACGACATCCTGTAAGCTGTCGTTACGAATTAATGGACATCATAGCGACATCAATTTATATCCAAGTAAATCAGTTCATACCCACTTTAATACGAATTGTCATTCCATATCAAACTTTTCTTTTACACCAATTGAACAGTTATTTAGCAATGATGAACACCACCGCCTAGGAAGGGAAACATTTTGGATACACGAAGTACAAACGAAAGCACCACATGAAATATATCTTAAACATTTAGTTACATTATAAATATACACGGTAGTACAGTGAGATTACTTTGTACTCCTGTACATTGACACAATGTTTTATATACAATGTTCGATAATTTAATAATCTTGTCTTTATAGTAATGATCGATGGCGGCGACTTTAGTATTGTAATTTACTAAAAAAGAAAAAAGTAATTAGAATGTTATTTTAGAAGTGTTATAGGATAAATAGAATTCGCTACTCGTGTTTTTTAATATATAAAATAACAACCTCGTCTAGTTAATCGGTCGAGGTCGATCACGGACACACCCAGTCTGTTGATGACGTTCAGCAAGTCGTCCAGTAGTTGATGGATGGACTCTGAAGGTCCTAGCAACTTGGCTTTGCGAAGTCCCCCCTTGAACCATGACCAACGCTTGCTCCCTTTGTTCTTCTCTGAGTCGTGGCATTTTTAATGTGACGAGGAATATGACACCGTTACGTGACTTTTATGTGTCCACATACTGGCATTTTACGTGCATTGCATGCAGCATGATTGAGCATATAGTGAGCGCATTTCACACCATTTTGCGTGTTTCTGCTTTTGTATGTGTAACGAAAACAAAAGCAGGATTAAAACCCAGACAAAAGTACCAACCAATGGCTTCCTCTCATAAATTGTTATTTTAAGTCCAATAAATATATTTTTCATTAATCACAACAAAATATTGAAAAATATCTGTTTTGCGTTTTCATTGTGTGTCAGTATATATATACATATATATATATACATACATATACATATACATACATATACATAACATATACATATACATATACATATACATATACATATACATATACATATACATATATATATATATATATATATATACATACATACATACATACATACATACATATATATATATATATATATATATATATATATATATAAAGTAAATAAAGAGTGACAAATGGGTATTTTTAGATCAAAACTTGGAACAATGCACACAAAAAATAGAAGAAGAAAAATAAAAAAAAATAAAAATAAAAGTTACATGTACACAGAAACAAACTAGCCTATATCTATTCTGTAGTCCTATTCAATTATTTTAACGTAAAAGTGCACGTTGGAGTAAATCCCGAGCATTAGAAATGTAAACTTCAATTTCGGAACACAACAGGCGAACAAAGACTAATTTGTAATGTCATGCGTCCATTTTATGCAAGTCGTAAATATCATCTCAAATATCATCTCATTCGTTGAACATTTTAATCGCCCATCTCGTATTTTTGTGTGTAAAAGTGTTATATCATCCAAAACAAAAACAAAAGCACGTTTTTCCTCATGACATCATATTAGATCTATATTATTTTTAAAGACAAGAACCGAATATATATAAAAAGAACAGAAACTACGCGACGTCATATTCAAAGCAAAAAGAAAAGATAAACCCGTGACGTCACCCTCATCGACGTTATACCAAAATAGCCTTACATTCTCAAACATAATTAAAGGAACATTATCATTTATAATAATCAAAATGTTAGATTTTTCCCAACCAGTAATGATCATATACATAACATGTCTGTTTGGTCTGCTGTTCAGGAATTAAACGTTCGATAATCTCATCTGTCACAGGTTTCAGATAATGTTAGATCATCCACGTAATCATTTTCCATGCTGGAAGCCAGCTGCGATAATGCGTAATCGTCAAGATCTAAAAAATTCGTCGAATCCATTTTCTAACCAAATCGCGTCACCGCTAGCGCAGAACTGACGCAAGATCAACTTAAGTAAATGGGCGCGAACGTGATTACGTCATAAGAAGGGCGTGGACGTCATAAGAAGGGCGTGGTCTCATGACAGCTGTCACAGTGTCAGTCATAGTACAAAACAGCTATATTATGGTTTTGTTTCGTTAACTGTGTTTAGACGGTGGACATTCGACTCCGTCTCGTGCCGCCGTCTAAATACAGTTAACTCATCAAAACCATGATATAACTATTACTAAAGGGAGTATCTCACTGGGCTGCGACAGCTCGCGACTAGTTGGAGACACAAAATTCCGAGAACATACGCGAATTAGCGACAATTTTCAGTTGGAATCACACTGAATTGGTACTTACGACACATTTGCGTATGTCGCACGAATATTGCACGAAAGTCGCACGAACTCCCGGCAAAATTTGGGCCAAAATTCGCCTGGAGTTCGCACGGCAGTTATGCGTGACAATTGCGAAATCGGGACCATATAAATACGGGGCCTCTCCCCATTCCAGCATAGCTCTGGAACTTTCTTTTTGACAGACCGTTCAAAATTGCGCCCAATTTCCTCAACCACATTTGCGCACTTTTTCTCTTTGGCATAATACTTAGCGCCATTCAAAATTCCATAGCACCATCACCCCCACCCCCACCTGCTACCGACCTTGGTCGGGCTGCTGGTGCTCCCTTGCACCTGCCAGTGCAGGCGGTCCCTCCTCTCCCCCCCCCCCTTTCCTGCCCAGGACAGGCGTTCGCTACAACAGCTTGTTCTCAATGTGCACGTAAAGCCCTATGACCTGGCCTGACCTGACCAGTTCAGCAATCATTTTGTCATCAGACGTCAAGCGAGATGGACCTCAGAGAAGAAGTGCAGAAGCTGCTGGATGAGGACCCCAACCTGGATGAGGACCAGGCTCACACGCTGAAGGCTGCAGCATGTCTCCTTGCTGCTACTTCGGTCAAGAAGGCCAAGGCCAAATCCAGGGAAAGGAGGGTCAGAAGAGAAAGAAAAAGGAGGAGTGTGTGGGTGAAATAATGGCTCTTGAAGAGACACAAGTATGGCATGTATGAGAAGCTCACGAAGCACCTCAGAGAGGGGGATGTCAAGTCCTTCAGGAACTTTGTCAGAATGGACCCAGAGATGTTCAACCAGATGGTGGAAGACCTGACCCCTAGGCTTCAGAAGAAAACAACCAACTGCAGAAAGCCTCTGTCCCCTGGACTCAAGCTTGCCATCACTCTGAGGTATCTAGCCACTGGGGACTCTTACAAGTCACTGGCCTATGGGTTCCGGGAGGCACCCAACACCATCGTCAGTGTTGTGCCAGAGGTGTGCCAAGCCATCTACGACCACTACCACAAGACGGCTTTCAAGTGTCCCACAACAGAAGAGGAGTGGAAGGAGGTGGCCCAGTGGAACTTCCATCACTGCTGTGGCTGTATAGATGGCAAGCATGTGAGGATGCAAGCTCCACCTCACTCTGGCAGTCTGTACTATAACTACAAAGGCTTCTACTCCATCATCATGCTGACCCTGGTGGATGCCAACTACAAGTGTATGTATGTGGATGCTTATGGTGCTGACTCTGATGCTGGAATCTTCAGGGAGTGTCGACTGTATCATGCTCTGGAGCAGGACGAAGCTGGTCTGCCACCAAGTGAACCCCTGCCAGGTGGTGACACTGATGTCCCATACTTCCTTGTTGGTGATGACGCATTTGCCCTCAGAAGCTGGATGATGAAGTCACACTCCAAGAGAGCCCCCTTACCCCTAGCCTTGCCTTTCTTGCATGGCATGGTGAAACTCTCGGTCGCAGTTGTGTCAGCGTGAGTTCTAGAAAATGACCGCGAGCCGTTTGCGAGAAGCTTTATATATGGCCGGGTCACGTGGGGAATATGACGTAATTGCAAACAAATTGCGACATAATTGCGAAACTGCGAATAAATTACGACATTCGTGGGAATGTCGTGCACATTTTGTGGTCGCAATTAAGTCACAAAGTGTCTTAGTTATGTCGCAATTGTTTCGCAATTTATTCTCAATTGATTCGCAATTTTGTCGCGCTCCCATGGGTCCCAAGCCAGTTCGCGCCTGTCTCGCACCCGGATTCTCATTTTTGTCTCCAATCAGTCACAATTTAGTTTCATAGGTCGCCAACCCCTCACAAAGTTGTCTCACATTTCTCGCACTTTCTGACTTATGTTCAAAATTCTAGCATCACGAGAGTGAGGCCCTGCGACTCATGCTAGGAAATTGAGAACCCCCGCGAACGTTTCGAGACATTTTGGAAACTCCCTCGCGAATGCCGTTCGCAATTTGTCGCCAACAGTGGCAGCCCAGTGAGATACTACCTATACATCATGACTCTAGATCATTTCAGTCGGTTGTAGCTGTTAACAAACACAATCCAATATTTTTTTTAATGCATTTTAATAGTTTACTGAGTTGAATCCGACCGTCAGCCATATGTATTCTGGAAGCCATTCTTTCGAACTTGGATAAAAACTGATAATGTAACAAATACGCTTTGATGAAAATGGATAAAAACATTTGTCTGTGCTATCACATTGCATTATAATTAAAGTAAAAAGTGTTTGGGTTTTTTGTTTGGTTTTTCAGGTGAATTTTTCTTTTTTGTAATCATTTTATGTTATAGTTACATCATCCTTTTACGAGAGATTCGTCAAGTTAGAGCATGGTTATTGCGGCCGTTGAGTGACGGGCGTAATTATCGAGGGCGTAGCCTGAGATCTATTACACCCGTCACTCAACGGCCGCTATAACCGTTGTCTTACTAGACGAATCTCAGTGATGGATGAGGTAACTAACTTGTACCACGCGCCCATGACATCACCATGGTCGTGAAGACGTTTTATAATTTATTTTTAGCGGGCTCCTTGCTTCGTAGTCCGAATCAGACGTAGCAAATACATGTTGGGTTTTGCAATTTATTGGGCCTGCCTTGGACTATGTCGGGAATACTAATTCATTAAGACGACGACTTCGATGATATTACAGCCGCGGATACAAGGCGAGAGAGAGAGAGCTGCGTAACCCCTCCTCGAAATTTGAAGTTCCCGGGGGAAAATTAAATGTTTAGCAGGTGAATACAATGCATTTATTGCTTTTTAGTGGGTAACGTAATTTAACTTGCTCAGCTTAATAATTATTGTGTAAAAATATGTATGTTGGTTAAATTTTGCACTAGCTTGGCCATGACTTTATATTAAGGGGTAGGGGCACCCACATTATCTTTCAGTTGTTATGAAGCGACAGACGAATCGAACGCTGCCAGCTGCCAGGACTGCGCCGACTGTTCAAGGTCGACGAGGGGTTATCAGCGCAGACACTGTCTTCGCTCTGCTGTGATGCGTGCTCAACGACCATATGTTGGACCTATCCTGACTGAGCGACATCGGAATGAGCGCCTACGTTTGGCAGATTACAACATTGGCATGATGTGCTATTCTCTGACGAATCCCGTTTCCATTTAAAGAATGCTGATGGTCGGTTGCGGGTGTGGCGTAGGCGTGGAGAATGTTACCACAACGACTGCCTTGTCGAGACGGATCGATGAGGTGAAGAGAGTTCTATGGTGTGGGGCTGGATCAGTTATCATCAGCGAACAGCACTCCATGTTTGCCGTGGCAGAATGAATGCCATTTACTACCGGGATAAAGTCTTGCAAAATCACGTAATTTCCTTCTTTCATCAGCATCGGGATATGCACAAATTTCAGCAAGACAATGTCAGAGCGCACACAGCACGTGTTACAACACAGCATCTAGCGAAAAATAATGTCCCTTTGCTTGAATGGCCACCACTGTCCCCTGAATTATCGCCAATAGAGATCCTGGCATAACTTTAGTCAACGCATCTCACGTCGATCACAAATGACTAACCTTAGAGAACTGGAAAACGTACTACAGCAGGAGTGGAATGCAATCCCCCAGAACACTGTTCGCAGACTTATCGGGTCTATGAGAAGACGTTGCATGGCTTGTGTTGCGGCAGACGGTGGTTATACGAAATATTGACTTTTTATTGTGACCCCACGTGTCTTTCATACGTAGATGAATTAAAACTAATCAATGATTGTACATCCTCTTTTGTTTGTTGTCATTATCAATTATCCATCTATTGCTGTTCACAACACATTAATTGGTGGTGCCTTTTCAATGCTGTTCAGTATATATACAACAGGTAGTTTGGGGGTGTAGGGGAGGGGGAGGAGAAGTGAACTTTTCAAGACTGTTATACTGGGCACACGAAGTATATTTGAAAATGGGGGAGGGTATGGGGCGAAAGTCTGAATGAAAATACATGCATTTGTGAACCCGAACCTTCGGGGCGGGGGGAGGGGGTTGTTGTGGGGACATGCTTCCCTCAGAACATTTTGAATTTCAGGTGTTTCAATACGCCATTTCAAGTCTTCTGAACAGAATAACAGGGAAAAGTGGGTTGTGTACCATAACCTCTGCGGCCCCCTGTTCTGCAGTCCTTGCTATGAGCGTCCTTTTAACACTGCTATCTCCCTCAGTCCTGGAGGTGGCCTTTCTAAAATATTGCAGCAGATTAGTAATGTAATGGAAAATAAAGCAAAACTATTTAATTTTAGTTTGGTATTGTTGTGGCGGTTTTTTTGTTGTTGTTGGTTTTTTAATTGTTTTATTTTTACAGATTTATAGTGTAGCTATTACTAATGTTAGAGAAAGTGTTACTTTTTAAAACAATGTTCTAATTTACTTCCTGCTGAACTCTATGCGACTTGTAGGCGTAACTTTCTTTAGCCATTCAGCAATCGCTAAATTTAGATCTAACTATGGGATCACCACGGTTAAAATCAAAGGTACGACTTGTGTTAGATTTATTGTCATTATCGGCTTACCATCATTTTGTAATGGAATGAATGAATGAATGAATGAATGTTTAACGACAGCACGAAAAATACATCGGCTATTCAGGGCCGTAGCTAGGATTTTTTGTTTTGGCGGGGGGGGGGGGGGGGGGGGGGGGGGGGGGGGGGGGGGGGGGGGGGGGGGGGGGGGGGCAACTGAGTAGTTAATAGTTTAAAACTCCTTAAGCAGTTAAGAAGAGAATTCTTAAGTTTCTATAATGCTTTCCGGACTTTTTTCGGTCCTGCTATTGGGTGTCAAACTATGGTAATGCAAACAAATAAGGGGTTGATCAACATCAATATGAAAATTCAAGATTTAAATAAAAACAGTGTAAACAACTGTGCAAAAATACAAATATCACAGATAGATACTGACTTTTACTCAAAATTTCAATTTGTGCTGTATTGGCCATTCTCAAACAGAATGTTACACCCCTCCACCACGGTGAGGTTACAGCACGCGCAGGGGATATTTTGTAATGCTCCCCCCCCCCCCCCCCCCCCCCTAAATTTTGCGACAGTTATAATTTTATTATATATTAATTTTCTTCTTTTTTTTACGATCTCCTCCAAACCTTCCCCAAAGTTCCATTGGCATTCCGCCTCATGACCTTGCCCCCCCCCTCCAATGGATTTTCTGAATTCGCCACTGGTTTTATTTCAGGAAAAACTAAAGCTTATTATTATTAAAACGATGGGATCGAAATAACAGTGGGATACAGCAAATATAATATCTGGAGTACACATGGCGCACACAGGCGAAACGCAAATTCTCAAGCGTGTCTACTTCATTAGCGACTAATTGTAAGAAAGAGTTACTTCCGTGTTCATACGTAGGCCATCATTAGAAATGCCACAAACCGTTTTTGTCACAACTTTGTGAAACCGCCACGTGACATTCGGTCAATTTAGTAACGACAGAAATCATTATGTGGTTTTACGGTAACTATCAAGAGATGGCGATACAAATAAAACATTAGTGCCTCTTTTGTCAGCGTCCCCAGGCAGCGAACCGAAATGTCAAGAAAACGGCTCAAAGGCATGTTGTGAACGTTTTGCCACGTTTGGTTAATACGTTATGTAATGGGTGATGAATGATGTAGAAATATGTTTTTCTATGTGTGTCAAAATCAAAACAACTAAATATGTAGTTATCTTCAAATGATCCATTGCAATTGAATAACAATAATTAGGTGTCTGAAAAATATGGATCCACACAATTTAATGGCATCACAGTGTCCTATTTTGTTATTTGCTGTTTGGTATATAACATACTCGTGTAAAACATGTTTTTATAAAAACAAAACAAAACAAAAACTCACACAAAAATCCCACACAAAAATCCTCCACAGAAACACACAAACAAAACAAACAGAACAAGGCAAACATGCAAAAACAAAACTAAATTATAAAAATCGCCTATTACCACTACATAAGCAATAAAACAAATTCAATGCCAAACACAGCTGTATGCAGTTTTAAATGTCGTCGCAACGCCACTTCCCATAACAGGGCCGTAGCCAGGATTTTTTGTTGGGGGGGGGGGGGGGGAGGGGGGACAACTGAGTAGTTAATAGTCTAAAACTCCTTAAACGGTTAAGAAGAGAATTTTCTTTAAATTTCTATAATGCTTTCAGGATTTCGGGCAACTCCCCCCCCCCCCCCCGCTAGCTACGGCCCTGTATAATAATGTCATCCAATGGCCACGTGATTAACTTGTTATTAGACGTGTGCTTCGTATGTTTGTTTGTCTTTTTGTCTTGTTTTTTGTTTATTAATTATGTTATATTGAACAATGCGGTTAATAAATAGTTGATCCTATAAAATGCACGGAGCCTAGTTGTACCCGACAAGCCACTTTGGGAAGACTGAGAATGAGAGTCATTGCCATGTCCCACGGCCTTCGTAGTAACATTGTACTTGAACTGGTGTCACCTTGGACCACTGCGGGGCGCAGCGCGGTAATACAATGCTCGCCTGATGCGTTATCGATCTAGGATCGATCCCCGTCGGTGGGCCCATTGGGCTATTTCTCATCTCAGCCAGTGCTCCTAAACTGGTGTATCAAAGGCCGTGGTATGTACTAACCTGTCTGTGGGATGGCGCATATACAAAATATCCCTTGCTACCAAATGGAAAAAGAGTAGCCCATGTAGTGGTGACAGCGGATTTCCTCTCTCAACAGCTGTGTGGCCTTTAACCATAATTATGTCTGACGCCGTATAACCGTAAGTAAAATGTGTTCATTGCGTCGTTAAATAAAACATTTCCTTCCTTCCTTGGACCACTGTAGACCTTGCCTGTTCCCTACGGCTTTTATTTCATCATTGTACTTGGGTGGGTTTTGTAGACATATAAACGTAATTGAGTAGGAATGTACGTGGGATATCGATATTGATTGAGCTCCACGGCTTGTATATCAACCTGCTGTGTGTAATATGTTTGAAGGAATGTTAATACAAAAACACCGGTTTCTCCTAATCAGTTGGTGTACTCTACATGGCAGGTATGGCGGAAGCAAGTAGACAGTTCAGGGATTTGGAGGGGTGACTGAAATCGAGGGCGTAAAACATCTAGGGGGTTTCGAAGTATATTCCCCCATAGCATTTTGAAAACTAGATGTCCTGAAATGTAATTTCCTGTATTCTACAAGTGAAATTCATCTCTGCCTTAAGATTTACTACCAATCATATTTGTAATACTTGACCTCTATTGTGTGGTGTGTGAAATCTAGCGAACGATCGCAATTACTTGTCCCTCCTGAACATGCGTCTGGGTTTACAGTACTCCAGGCACGCAGCATTGTACTTTGGTTGGACAATTAGCAGAAGAGGAAATAACCTTGAAACGGTTTTGTCACCAAAATAATATAATAGGACACTTGTCTCGAGATATGTATGTGCGATGCTTAATGAGCAGCTGTCGAGTCTGAGACACTGAAACCGCTACCACAAGGTCTAATGGAAGGAAGGAAGGGAATGTTTTTTTTATCTAACGACGCCCTCAACACATTTTATTTACGGTTATATAGCGTCAGACTTATGGTTAAGGACCACACATATATTGAGGGAGGAAACCCGCTGTCGCCACTTCATGGACTACTCTTTTTCGATTAGCAGCAAGGGATCTTTTATATGCACCATCCCACAGACAGGAAGTACATACCAGGGCCTTTGTTACACCATTTGTGGATCACTGGCTGGGCCGAGAAATAGCCCAATGGGTCTACCGACGGGGATCGATCATAGACCGACCGCGCATCAAGCGAACGCTTTACCATTGAGCTACGTCCCGTCCCACAGTGTAATGGTTGCTAGGATTTTATGCCAGTACTAGCTGCAACTCAAACTGAGTTTTAACTGATCACTGAGAAATGTCACTGACTTCTCTTTCACTCGTGTAGCTCAGTGGTAGAGCGACAATTAGCTCAGTTGTAGCCCGAGTACTCGGACTGTAAGAGAGCTAGACGGACATTTGGACATAAATACGCTCTCATTACAGTCAGAGACCAAGCTATGTATTTTTTTTGGCAATTCCCGACAACCAAAATGTTGGAAAAGATTTCCGCTCTAATATCACAACAATCCTATTTTTGACGTTAAATACTTTTACATCGATCATTTTCGAGTTAATTGATTTTAAAAAATCCACATATTAATCACTTATACACACACTACAGAAAGAAACCCGACAGCACCCACATTCAGCTAAGCTTCGACAAACTCCGGACAGCAGAATTCTAAGTTCGCCGACCTATATCGTGACGTTGCCTCACATGATCGTCTACTAGGCGGAATCGCTCAGTGGGCGATCACGTGATTTACGTCACGAAATAGGTCACCGAGCTTTGTAATTCTTGCGACGGAGTGTCACAAAGCGCAGCTGAATGTGGGTGCTGTCGGATTTCTTTCTGTACTATGTGTATTAGTGATTAATATGTGGATTTTTTTTAATCAGTTAACTCGAAAATGATCGATGTAAAGGTATTTGACGTCAAACATAGGATTGTTGTGGTATTAGAGCGGAAATCTTTGCCAACTTTTTGGTTGTTGGGAATTGCCAAATAAAAAATACATAGCTTGGTCTCTGACTGTAATGAGAGCGTATTTATGTCCAAATGTCCGTCTAGCTCTCTTACAGTCAGAGTACTCGGGCTAGCTCAGTTGTAGAGTTACATGCATCTTAGTGGTAGATCGTCATCCAATTCAGTGACAGAGCACCATATAACTCAGAGCTTTGGGTTTGTTTTTTTTTTTAAATCAAAACAATCAACTGGAAATAAAATAATATGTAACTTTGAACAATACAACATTTCTTTGCTGATTATAACTAAAAGCTAATTAATCTAGTCATCATAACTGAACAATACATATAGTAATACATACAGGATAAATATAATTTTACCAACATCTGACATCTCCCCAGAACAACACAGATAGGACAGTATTTGTTGTATCATTTGTAGGACCTTGGTTTAAACGGGGTGGGAAGGGGGATTCAATTTGATCGATCTTTGATCCCGTGGAATACAATGTGGACACTACCATCCATCAGAACAGTAACTGTGACTTCGAAAGTTTAAAGTTCGTTTTGTTTTAACAACACCACTAGAGCACAATAATACTGATTATTGGATGTCAAACATATGGTAATTCTAACATGAAGTCAGCAGAGGAACCTCGCTAAATTTTTCCTAATGCAGCAAGAGACAGGGCGACCAATTTTCCGGAATTTTCCGAAAAATTCAGAGTTTTTAACCCATATCCGGAATTCCGGAATTAATGCCAAATATCCGGAATTTTTACCAAATTCGCTATCATTTTCTATATTTTTAAATCCCTAGTTTATTAAACCGATTTTATCATTCTGCATTCTGCATGGTTGGTCACCCTTAGGGATATTTTATATGGGATCTTTCTCACAGACAGGAAAGCACATACCACGGCCTTTGACCAGTTGACGTGCACTGGCTGGGACGAGAAAACCCAATAAGGTGAATGGATTCACCGAGGTGGTTCGATCTTGCGAAGCAAGCACCTCAAGTGAACACTCAACCGACTGAGCTAAATTCCACTAACTCACGTCGAGACGCACTGCAAAGCAGGCACAACGTTACGTTTAAAATATTTTGAGATCTTAATTAACCACTACAAGACTCTAGGGGATAGTACGATGGAATATTATTACTTACGCATTGACAGCGTCAGTCCGGGTGGATCGGCAGAATCAGAGCTTTACCGACATTCGGGATAATCGGCTTTAATAACACGTTATTGAAACTTTCTTACTAGAGCAATCAGATGATATAAAAATGTCAAAACGTTCACACTCGATGGGGCGTCTGCAGGAATTGTATCACATGATGTGGTCTAGATTTTGGCGTCCGACGTTTTTAGGCGGTCGAGTCATGCTCCTCCGGACATTTGGGGTGGGTTTTTTTTTGGTTTTTTAATAAAAGGACATTTGGTTAAGCAGGGACAGGTTTCGACCACTATATCCTTTCCTTGCGCACGCGCCTACACGCCTAGATGTTAAATCGCTTTGTTTTAATGGCTATTTGGACCCGTCGTCCAGGTGGCCGTTTCAACATGCTGATTACGTCACATGATACTTAGGGCGAAGCTAAATGCAGTGAAAACTATACATATTGCTACTAACGTGTTTCATTAATATTTATCCATGGAAGCCAGTGCACCACGACTGGTATATCATAGGCCGCGGTATGTGCTGTCCTGTCTGTGGAATGGTGCATATAAAACATCCCTTGCTAGTAATGGAAAAATGTAGCAGGTTTTCTCTCTAAGCCTATATTATGTCAAAATTAACAAATGTTTGGCATCCAATAGCCGATGATTAATAAATCAATGTGCTCTAGCGGTATCGTTAAACAAAACAAACTTCTTCGTCTATCCATGGAGCTCATTAAATCGATTTGTCTGACACTCGTGTCATAAAACAATTTACTAAATGACTCGTTCAACAAAAAACTATCTGTGTTTTTTGTTGTCGCACAGCGATATCACACAAACAGTAGATAACCCAACACTTGTATATTCGGGTTATGGTTGGAGTTAGGGCCTAGCATGCAGGACTGCAGTATGTAGTCGACGTAGATGTTCAGTACTATAGATGCCGTCTAACAGCCCGAAGTGTCATATCACGCACTCGGCAGATTGAGATGTGTGTGCGTACAACATTGCGATCATGTCTGGCTGTGGTCGTTCGCTGTTGTTCACGCCTGGAGTGATCCTGTGTGGAACCCGTTATATCATCTCATTATTGCTGAGGGCGGAACGTAGCCCAGTAGTAAAGCGCTCGCTTGATGCGCGGTCGGTTTGGGATCGATCCCCATTGATGGGCCCATTGTGCTATATCTTGCTCCAGCCAGTGCACCACGACTGGTACATCAAAGGCCGTGGGATGTGCTATTCTGTCTGTGGGATGGTACATATCAAAGATCCCTTGCTGCTAATCGAAAAGATTAGTCCATGAAGTGGCGACAGCGGGTTTCCTCCCTCAATTTCGGTGTGACCCTTCATATGACCGTAAATAAAATGTGTTGAGTGCGTCGTTAAATAAAACATTTCCTTCCTTCATTATTGCTGAACCCGAACCGTTGTTATATGGCGCGTGTAGACATTCCAGCCTGATGCTGCTAATGCATGTTCTCGCTCCTGGGGTGTCTCTCGTGGCTTTATCGTTATACATGTTAGATGTGATCTATGGTTGTTGTTTTTTTAGTGAGATAAATTTATACCGTATTACTCGCCATGGCGTATCTTTTTGTGTCCAAATGCTAAATGTCATGTTTTGTTAGGGTTTTTTTTTTTTTTTTTTGCATTTCAAGTATTTTTAAAGCTCATATCGTTTTAATAGTTTGAATACAGCATTGAAAATGAAATAAAATGTGAAAATCGGGTGCTGCGTTTTGAATGGAGTTCATTACAACATTCACGTAATCATACCAACGAAATTCTATGATGTTATTGCAGATGACTGAAATCCACTTTCTAGTGATATCAAGATAAAAAAACCAACAACAAACTCAAAAAACTCCAACCCCCCCCCCCCCCCCCCCGAAAAAAACAAAAAAAACAAAAAACACAACAAAAAAAAACACAACCAACAACCTCAAACAAACAACACATTGGGACATTTCTATGAATGACTTAAGACTTATTGTAGGAGTGTTAAACGTTTTTGGGTCTTTTAATATAAAAAGACCGGCCTCGGTGGCGTCGTGGCAGGCCATCGGTCTACAGGCTGGTAGGTACTGGGTTCGGATCCCAGTCGAGGCATGGGATTTTTAATCCAGATACCGACTCCAAACCCTGAGTGAGTGCTCCGCAAGGCTCAATGGGTAGGTGTAAACCACTTGCACCGACCAGTGATCCATAACTGGTTCAACAAAGGCCTTGGTTTGTGCTATCCTGCCTGTGGGAAGCGCAAATAAAAGATCCCTTGCTGCCAATCGGAAGAGTAGCCCATGTAATGGCGACAGCGGGTTTCCTCTCAAAATCTGTGTGGTCCTTAACCATATGTCTGACACCATATAACCGTAAATAAAATGTGTTGAGTGCGTCGTTAAATAAAACATTTCTTTCTTTCTTTCTTTCTTTAATATAAAAAATAATTTAAAATTTGGGAATAATTGTTTGTGTTACGTTCATATAGTTGGCATGCGATGTAAATGAGGGGTTTTTGTTTAAAAAATGGGAAGAAACGAAAATGGCTTCTGTGTTGGGTTTTTTGTGGGGGTTTTTGTGGGTTTTATTTTTTGGTTGTTGTTGTTTTTAATAACATCAGTACACGTACTTAGTAATCGACGCGAACATGTGTACAGTCCTCTGGGAAATGTATTTCGGTGGTGACAGTTCATATGAAACATTCACTGATGTCAGCATATATGGACTCCCACGACACTATCTTTTCGAATGTGTTCACCTTACAGATGCCTTGAACTGGACACCTAACAAGCATACAGTAATATTAATTGTCCGTTTTCCTTATGGGAGTTTGTTATTGATGTTTAGAAATGTCAAACGATAGTCGACAGGAGGATCCTTCAAGTCTAGAATACAGTGTCAGCCTGTGCAAAATGGACGATAAGTTTGCTTAAACTACAAACATGTAAGGAATTAGGATACCGTTAAAATACAGTTAAACGAGAGTCGGTGACGTTGAAATACAGAATATCCTTACAAAATAGACTCCATAACTTACTTCTCAGAAATATGTATGCTTTTAAAATTATGAAAAATGCATTTCGTAGTATTAAAATCACAAGGTTGATAGGAAACACTTTGGATGTACGGAGATGGATAATCTAATGCCTGATTTCGGTTATCACGAACGGCTCTAATAGTGAAAAATACGTGTAATGGAAACGATTTCACCATAGTCCATGCATAAAATAAATATTTGGTCTAACTTACATTAAATAATTGCATTTCGTCAGTGCCAGAGTGCACTGACAATGCGCGTGCTCAATAAGTCTATTTATATGTGACCTTGACTTTTCTCGTTCCTAAAATTGCCCTGTAAAGGCAGTTTACCACAATTCACGGGATTTTAAAAACAACCCATCGACCGGCTACTGACATCGCAGTTAAGTAATGTTATTTTTTGTGAAGCTCAAGCAATGGATAAATGAAAATTTACACATACTCCAGCACGAAGAAAAACACTGGTTATTGAGGGTATAAAACCATAGAGTGCATTGTTAGAGTATAGAGAAAAAACCCGAATCATCTGCTGTCATGACCACACGTGCTTTTGTGGGAAACCGTCTTGCACACTTTCATCGCAAAGTAATTGATTTCGTGAGTTCCACAATGCACCTTTTTTCCCCTCCTAAATCCGTTAGCATGATCATTCCGTATTCATACACAACTACTTAAATAGGATGTTGGTCCTGTTGTAATGGGAGAATCACTATTATTTTGTATGGCGATGGAATATGCTTTGATGTCACAGCGATTTTTCGTCGATTCCATATCCATACAATATCTGTTTATCTCGATTAATCCAAGTACCTAATAATCGTAGAACTTATCCATGCCCAAAATAGCTCCGCCAAAGCTGTATAATACCATGGATATTAAAGGGGCATTCCTGAATTTGCTGCATTGTAAGACGTTTCAGACTAATAAAATATTTCTATGATTAAACTTACATATTAAATATATTTTCTTGTTTGAAATATCAGTGTCTGTATATTTAATGTGTTTCTGGTTGTCTTAATAGTTCTAAGAAGCCCAAACTGGATACTGTCTTCAAATATTTTCGTACGTACGAAAAAAAAAATAATAATTAGGAAATAAAATGAAATTTAACCTAGTACAAATATTGGAACGGTCAGAAACACGTTTAATATACAGCCACTAACATTTTACGCAGACAAATATATTTGATATGTAATTACAATCGTTAAAAAAGTCTCTTTTAGTCGATAACATCTTAATAATTGCAGCAAACCCAGGAATGTCCCTTTAAGAGAACAAACAAGTAAAACGAATGTTCGGTTCAATGACCCAGGCTACCTCTAAGAAATAACCACCAGAAAGAAATGCTTTATTTAACGACGCACTCAACACATTTTATTTACGGTTATATGGCGTCAGACATATGGTTAAGGACCACACAGATTTTGAGAGGAAACCCGCTGTCGCCACTTCATGGGCTACTCTTTCCGATTAGCAGCAAGGGATCTGTTATTTGCGCTTCCCACAGGCAGTATAGCACAAACCATGGCCTTTGTTGAACCAGTTATGGATCACTGATCGGTGCAAGTGGTTTACACCTACCCATTGAGCCTTGCGGAGCACTCACTCAGGGTTTGGAGTCGGTATCTGGATTAAAACTCCCATGCCTCGACTGGGATCCGAACCCAGTACCTACCAGCCTGTAGACCGATGGCCTAACCACGACGCCGGTAAATAACTACCAAGTTAACGGCTTACGGCAGGCGCGGGTTCAAGGGGAGGGGTGTTGGGGCTGAGACCGGCACCTAGTAAGAAACCTAAGTTTCAACCTGAAGTACCGAGCAATGTGTTGTGAGGATTATGCACCTTAATTAATCATATTGATTTATTACTTAATTAGAGTACATTGATTTATTAACTACCGATATTGGATTTGAAACATTTAGTAATTTTGACATAATATAGTCTTAGAGAGGACACCAGATATATTTTCTATTAGTAGCAAGATATGTTTTATATGCACCATCCTACAGGCAGGATACTTGTCACCAGGACATAAAAGGTTGTCAGATAAGTGTCAATAAATGTCACCAGGACATGACAGGTTGTCAGATAAATGTCACCAGGACAAGATCGATTGTCAGATAATTGTTACCAGGACAAAATCGTTTGTTTATTTTGTATAACGACACCACTAGAGCACTTTACTAATCATCGGCTATTGGATATCAATTGTCCCACCGATAGGGATCGATCCCAGTCCGACCGCGCATCAGCCGAACGCTTTACCTCTGGGCTGCGTGCTGCTCGTGATTCATTTTCTATAGGGACTTAATTTCCTACATGGAACAGATACAAAAAAAACAAAAAAAACAAAAAACGTGCAGTTGCGATGTTTTATAAAATTGACTCCTGGTCGATTGGATGTTTCTTGAAATACTGTTGCAATCCCTCCCTAAAAGCACTGCAGCCGCCCTATAACGGTATTTTCTAACTAGATCGGGTTTCTTTTCTATTATTCCAGATGTCTAAAACAAAAATAAATAAATTGGCAGGCATCATTCCACCAAGTGTAAAATAAACCTGAAATCGTAAGAAAACTACCACAGAAATATGTACTTAACATATTAATAGCAGAACATTGAATGGGAAGGTAGAGTAGGGCAGTGTAGGGTATTTAAACAATTTTTCTTTCAAAGTTTACAGGGTCGACCAGCACAACTTGAAATTTAGAGTAAAAGTCAGTATCTATCTGTGATATTTGTATTTTTGCACAGTTCTTTACACTGTGTTTTCATTTAAATCTTGAATTTTTATATTGATGTTGATCATCACTTTGTTTGCATTACCATACTTTGACACCCAATAGCCGATGTATATTTCGTGCTGGGGTGTCGTTAAACATTCATTCATTCGTATGATATGAGTCTGGTCGGATATTAGTAGATAAAGTAAAACATTAAATCTACAAAGGAAATTAAGGGAGAATGAAAGTGACTATGGAAACGTACAGACCGCACCTGATATGCTATTCAGTCAAACGGTAGACCAGCAGTCAGCGTAAATAATCATCGAAAATACGAGTCCAATTTTGAAAGTACAATAAACCCGTCGCCCGAGGATCGCTGTTAGCGTAGAATTGATATAAGCTGCTCGTTTCTTCAAATGATTGTAGTTACAATTAGTTGTAGCGTTCACGGCGTAATTTTAGAATGATTGTAAATCGTGTCTCGATAAAAGCATGTCAGTATGTAAAGATGTATTGGCAAGTGGGGATTTCTTAGGCAGGTTTTACAACCGCAGATTGCACGTGTAATTTTGTTACCCTAGGGACAATTGGCGAATAAGTAATAAATAAGAGTTATCGCCCTTATTTTCCTCTCTAGATCGGATGTGTTTATAGCGACAGCAAGCAAACCTAACTTTTGCCAATTATTTGATTGGCAAAATAAATAAATGAATAAATAAATAAATAATACAACAAAGATACAACTACTACAACAACAACAGCCACAACAATCACAACTAATTATACTATTACTACTCATATTCTTCCTGCTGCTACTACTACCTACTACTACTACTACTACTACTACTACTACTACTACTACTATTACTACTACTACTACCACTACTACTAAAACTACTGCTACTAAAACTACTACTACTACTATTACTACTACTACTACTACTACTACTACTACTACTACTACTACTACTACTACTACTACTACTACTACTGCCACTACTACTAAAACTACTTCTACTAAAACTACTACTACTACTACTACTACTACTACTACTACCGATTCTTAATTTTGATTATTTCATTGTTATATTTTGAATCAGGGGCGGGAATTAGTTTAGTCGCAGGATCGAACCACCTTTGTGGGTCCATTCAACTGTTTGGGGTTGTATTATAGTTCCAAGCAGTGCACCACAACTGGTCAAAGGCCGTGGTATGTGCTTTCCTGCCTGTGGGAAAGTGCATATAATAGATCCCTTGCTACTAATGGAACAGTGTAGCGGGTTTCCTCTGATGACTATGTGTCAGAATTACCCACGATTAGCCCATGATTAATAAACAAATGTGCACTAGTGATGTGGTTAAATAAAACAAACTTTAACTTCGTTTTAATCACTATATTAATATATTAATTTTTTTGGGAAAAGTACATATTTTAAAAATTGTTGTCTAGAAGGTTTTTTTTGTACATTCAGGGCCCAATTTTACAAAACATCGTAAGCCTAGTTTTACACGTAAGTGTAAATTTACGACTAAACCACAATTCTTATTACTACTAATAGTAAACTAATATACTTTGAAATGCACATATTTTAATTTATTTTGTCCTTAAGAATTTTCCATCTTCTGCAATGATGTAGCCTAAAGTTCTGCGTGAAATAGATGCCAAACTCATGTAAGCGTATGACCGTTATAACTGCTAGTCGCAGACGTAAACTTACGCTGTTTTGTGAAATGGGCTCCTGATCTTTTAAATAGCGTAAATTATTGATTTATTTCAGGCAATGCGCGAAAAGTGACATAATTGGACCATTTTAGTAAAGAGTCGGAGGGTGTTTTCTAATTTTAGTTTACTTCTTAACGAGTGTAATTAGTATTGAGAAAGCCATTACGTAAAAGAAAGAAGAAAGCTTGACTTGAACCCAGAGCAACACGGATCAGTCAAACTCGCTACTGCCTTGGGGCTAGTCTTCAAATATAGCTTATCTCAAAGTGGATGCAAGGTCATGAAATATGGAAACATTTAAACTGCGATGGGCGAGCCGGTGCCAGTGAGGACTTAGGACAAATTTACAATAAATCCCGACTAAGACGTGTGCAAATGTGTGACATTAAACTGCGATTTTCATACAATATTTGGATTTGCTATATGCTCGTACAGACTGGATACTTCACACCATTAATGATTTCCCATTAATCAAATAATTCCAATATTGCCATTGGTTTTTTATTAAATTACTTTATTAATAACCTGAACAGCCTCCATCCTCTTTAAATCGGCCTATTTGATAGAGTGGTATAATTGTATGTACAGAGGACGGCAAACCTACATATTCAGATGAGACTGGCTCTTTTCAGTAGATTGGTTCCATGCTAACATTTGTTTAGGACATTTTCTGCCGGGATTTCAACTAAGCGAGTGTTCTCGACCTCAATCAAATATATATATATATATTTGTTTGGCATAAGAAAAAACCGCAAGAACCAGTTTGCCTGCGTCGTGTATTTAGTTGGAGCATATTAAACTGCTCTAAGTTCAGCCAGCGAACGTTTCACTAACGTTCGCATTTTATTTGATTGGTTCCCGGAGAGGTAATTCTGTTTACTGTATAGCGTGAACATCAGTCTAGCAAACGTCAGCGACACGCAGTTGACTGGACTGGACAGCTGTTTTGGTTCGACGGAAAGAAAGAAAGAAAGAAGTGTTTTATTTAACGACGCACTCAACACATTTTATTTACGGTTATATGGCGTCAGACATATGGTTAAGGACCACACAGATTCGGCGGAAAGAAGCGGTGCGCCTATCTCGTGTAGCTTCCTAAAACAAAAAATCCCTTTGCACTCATGTTCAAACTGGGGGGTGAGGGGTGGGGTGGAGAGACATAACCCTGTGGTAAAGTAAAGCACTACCCTAATGCGCGGTGGGTCAAGACGTGTTCCCCACCGTATTTCTCTTTCCAGCCAGCATAGCCGAGTATGTCACGACTGGTATATAGAATACTATGGTATGTGCTATCATGTTTGCGGGATGGTGCATATAAAATGTCTTGCTACTAATGGAAAACATATATAGCGGGTTTCCTCTCTTACACTATATGTCAAATTACCAAATGTTTGGCATCCAATAGCCGATGATTAATAAATCAATGTGCTCTAGTGGTGTCGTTAAACAAAACAGATTTTTTTCATGTTCAAACTGAAATACTTAAAGGGACATTTCTGAGTTTCCTGCAATTTTTAAGATGTTATCAACTAACAAGACATTTTGACGATTGTAATTACATATCAAATATATTTTTCTGCATAAAATATTAGTGGCTGTATATTAAACGTGCTTCTGATCGTTGTGATATTTGTACTTGGTTAAATTTCATTTTATTTCCTAAAATAAATTTTTTTCGTACATACGAAATTATTTCAAGACAAAATCCAGTTTGGGCTTCTTACAAATATTAAGACGATCAGAAACACATTGAATATACTGACACTGATATTCTAAACAAGAAAATATTTTTAATTGTTGAAATATTTTATTAGTCGGAAACATCTTACAATGCAGCAAACTCAGGAATGCCCCTTTAATAAATATTGATATAGGGTGTATACTACCAAATCAAATCCCATAGACGACAATTGTAACATGCATGCATGTGGCTAAAACTACCTGCAGCGTATCAGTCAAAATAAACGTCACGGATATAAATACTACCACTCCTTTCTCTCCTCACCCTTAAGTGAATCAGAAAAAAAGGGAATCAAGCTGCTCATTTCTGAGATAACGGGTAGCGTCTATGACTACCTTACTTCCGCACAAAGTTCGAGTATTTTGTTTACAGGTACCCCATACATGTTTCAAGTACAAGGCTACTTGACACAATAGTACTAGATGAAATAAAATTGCATACATTTATTTTGCCCAGATGAAACTATTTGGGGTTTTTTAACGGCCAACACTCTCACGTGTATCGCCAATCACAGGACTTGTGGTGTTCACTTCTCTTATCAAAACTTGGGTGCACCTCGAACTTTGACCCCACCGGTAGTTATTTGGTTTAGTACTACCTATAAAAACACGTTGATCGATACCAAAATTGGGTTATTTTTAAGACAGCCGACTTAATATGTAACAATTACATAGAAGCGTCAATAATATAATTGGAATATCGGTGTTAGTATTCTGATAAATAGAAATCTGGATTACGTATAGCACGGAAATAAATTCAATTGTCGGTACCATACCAGCAAATTACCTAGCTAGATGATAACTATTTTAATAATCGATAGACTTTTATCCAGTGACGTTATGACAATTTCTTACCCATTTGAAACAGTATCGTAACTAATTTGTGCAGTGAGAAAATAATTCAACATGAGATCGATTTAAATACACCTCGTTAACTGATTCATGTTGATGACCCAGTTATCGAAGCCAAAACGTCCACTGAAATTAACATATGACTACCGAAACTGATTTTTAAATAAAACACGATTATCCAAATATCTCTCCTAACTGTATATCTATTAGATCTCTCTGTATCGGGCAGTCCAATACCCGAGTGGCTCGGCTCTAGGTATATCAGAGATACGATCTTATATAAAGTATATATATATAGCACGTTAGTTCACTAGAAAACACAACAAAACACAATACACTTTGGAATCTGTATTAACCTTAAGCTGACAAATATATTTGCCGCAGTTAATTAATTAACAACAACAATAATAATAACAACCCAGAACTAATCACTTAATTAGTTAATCACTAGGTGTCTAGTTTACACAATATTCTAATCACTTCACAGTGATACAACACACACACGTGTGATAATTGAGAAACGCTGCCAGGGGAACTTAATTACTAAAGGAATTACAACTCTATTCCTAACTGGTTAATTTTTAATTAACCCTTAACTACTCATTCAGTAACCTTGTAATACAGAAATAATACTGGTACATATCACCATAAAGACAATAACCTACAGTTTACCTAGGTCCTCTAGGATGACTGGTTAAGCTTTAATAATTTTAGAACAGTGAAGCCTACAGTTTACTTCGTCAGATTACCGGAAACACTGTCTAAATAATATTGGTATAATACAGTATTAAAATATTTAAAGTCACATCAATCACATCAAGGTTATACAACAGAGCAGAAATATATATTTACCAGTCCAAACGGACACGTTCCCCGGAAGCCTTCCAATGTGTTTCTCCCCGATATCTCTAAAATCCTATCTATTTATTAAAAAAATCTAGAGACAGCGAATATCGCCTGGGGGCACAACGCGGTCCCTCACCTATCATGTGAATTTCCACCACTCCCAGAGTCGATATATTTTCTTAGATGACCAGACATACTGTCGCCAGTTCGCCAGAAATACAAGGTCGTAAAACAGAACTCGCGGAGGTATTACGTAACTACTGGCCACATGGCCTCCACACCTGATCTGGGTGTGTATTAGGGGGTACGGTCGCGCGGAGGTATTACGTAACAAAGTGCCCACCCGGGTCTAAGTGCATATTGGGAACAGCTCGACCACCATCGCGCGGGGGTATTACGTAACCACGCCGCACACGGCCCTCTGAAACAATTAACATCGCCACAGGCGAAAAAAAAGAAAAGAGCATGTTCCGTCACAACTGTAAATTAATTTTAATTGCAAACGACGTGAACGCATGAGAATTTATTCATTTATGACCGTTTCCAGACCATCTGCCCTAACAATATAGGTATGCGTTGTTTCGTATAAAAAAACAACAACCCAAAAACAACCAACAAAAAAAAACAGAAAAAAAAAAGAAAGAAAGAAAAGAAAAAGGAAACGTCAAACAAGAAAAAAAAAATCCCACCAAAGCTCAAAAACATCTAAGTGAATTTCCTGCTTTCAGTTCTAAATAGATCAAAATAAAATTAATGTTCGAATTAAACAGTCCCTATGTCCCTTCTTAATTGATTCCTGCAGAAAGAGGATTGTTCTTATATCAGTATTTTTGCAGTTACAAGGCCGTGACATCGTTGTATCCATTCCAACAGAACAGCATTCCACACAAGGCACTGCAGTACAGTTTATTTTGAAATTCAGTCTCACAATTATTATTATTAACAGACACAAAGGATTTGTATTGCTACTGTCAGTGCAAAAAGGCGCATTTATTTGGTACCTAGAACGTATTCTTATATGTCTTCTGGGGCCTTTCGTGGGCTGAACTGTGCTTAAAATGACTGGAAGATTACAACGCTATGGCGGTGTGTAACTTAAAGAACGCCCGTTTGAGGCGCGTCGGTGTGTAGGATCGATTCTCTTCTATGAGCTCAATGCTTTTCAAAGTGTAAACAAGTTTGTCACGGCTGGCGTAAATTAAGAATATAGACTGTACTTCCCTGACTGGGAAATTGCATATATCATGCATGTTCAGCATTATCTTATACTCAGTGTCGACATCACTGTAACTATGTTAGACCCCAGTCAACTGTAGTTTAAAATGTGCTTAATCGTCGTTAAACACACGTTCCTTGTTGCTGTTTTCTTCCATCCTATCCGAAATATTGTCTATGTTTGAAGGCATTGACCCTGTATGTATGTGTCTTATAATGTATTCTTCGTTATGGCCTTAATGCAATGTAGCTGCAAGGCTATATTAAATAATTGTACACGGAAATTTGCGGCGGGAAACACTTTACTTTATTAAATTATTATGTGCCCCATACAGGTGTTTGTTTGATTACTAATTTTGTTTCACGTACTAGTATATTGTTACTAATGTCAAGCATTACAACATATGCGAAATCACCAGACACTGCTAACATGTCCTGGAAGGTATTTTGCGTTACGATTTGCTGCTCGTGGATATGGAAATTCATGCTTTTTGTGGGGAACATGAAAAATAGCCAGTGGCATGGTACTGAAATATATTTTTGATGGGCTGAATTAATCCTTGATTCATATTGAATATTTTACATGTCTCAAGGCAAAAAATCCCGCTGGCGGTGAACGTGTCGAACGATGTGTGTCGCCTTTGATATACAATCAACTATGCCAACTCATCTTATGCGACGGATGGAGTCGAATCAGAACCTTCCATGTATTAGACTTCCGGGATAGCATAAGCAGCCCACCAAATACAACTATATGCACTGAAATGCCAAAAGCCACCTAACCGAAGATAAAACGCAAACAAGTGACGACTCAGTTCATTTAGTATTTTTGCAGTGTTTTCCTCTACTACATCATTCAACTAAAATGTTTTATTAACAACACCACTAAAGCACACTGATTTATTAATTATCGGTTAATGGATGTCAAACATTTGGTATTTTTTACATATAGTCTTAGAGAGAAAACCCGCTACATTTTCCTGTTAGTAGCAAGGGATATTTTAAATGCACCATTCCACAGACAGGATATCACATACCACGGCCTTTTATATACCAGTCGTTTTGCACTGGCTGGGACGAAACATAGCCCGACGGGAATCAATTTTATACCAACTGCGCACCAAGCGAGCGCAATACCACTGGGATGCGTGGTCCCGCCCAGAAGACAAAGATAGCATATATGATCATTTAGTCAACATATGCAATCTAAATGTGAATGCTATATAATTACCCTTAAATTTGCCCTTAAATTTAACCAAATTATATGAGCGTTCTAGACTTCTTGTTCCACTCAAAAAAAAAGTGTAATGCTAATTTAATGGGACCTTGCACACAATTTAAAAACAACAGTACCTGGTTCGTTCACTGATATGGGATTATTTCGTATTTAGTGTTCTGCATTAAGTTGATGGCAATTCAAACGTCTCAGTGAAATGACATTTGGTATTGTGTTACCTACTGCACTCGTCCATTTGTATCAGTAGTTAAGAGTATCGGGTTTTACGCAACGGATTCAACGCAACGTATTCCTGAATAGCATGCTCGTAATAGGGTATTTGAATCACAGAGTATTATAATACACAAAATAGTAATTTATACATAATATAAAATGTCAGTTGAACGAAAACAAAAACGAAACTTTTGGAATATACTTTCAATAGAATGCGAACCAGTTGTTTTGTCATTATGTGGCAACTTATATTGTTGAGCCGATTATGTTTTTCCCACTGCCCACTTTCCTTTCTCTCCTTTCAATTCCATCTCATTTCTTCCCGATCTGGCAATTCTTCCTATCTTTCAACTTCTTTCGCTGTCCACATCCACATCCCAGTCCTGGTCTCTCCAACCGCGACAGGTGCTTGTCTCGTGTGGCTATCTGTGCAATACACCTGTTATTCCCCATCAGCTTTTAGTTGTGGGTTTAGTCTGACTACGGATGCAAGGAGACAGGAGGCGATGGTATGGACAACTAAGATGACAAAGTCTAAGGAAACCTACAGAAAGGGTCGAAACAGATTAAAATCGTGGGAGAAATTGGAAAGTTTTTTTTATATACCAATCTAATTAAAATTAGCTCCACTATTACATGTGGATCTAGCAGCAGCCAGTTGGAGCTCATGTCCACCAATCAAAACCTTACTTGCAGAATCATGCTAGTGATTTAAAAATAATTTGAAAACATTCCGAATTACCCTGAGGGTATACGACATGTTTCGTGTGAATTACGAATGCCTTAAAACAGGTTTTATTTTATAAAATAAATAATTTGTAATGTAAAACTGAAGACTGATTTAGGTTTTTTTTTTTTTTAATATATATATATATATATATATATAAATAATTTTTAATGTAAAATTGAAGACTGATAACCCGTCCCGTACGTATTGGTATGGTTCGCTGTACTGCGGCCACTAAAATAGAATCGCCCGATATTTTTAGAATTTGTATGCTCCCAAATAACGTTATAAAAGGCGAAGTGTGATTGGTCAATATTTAAATTATTATTTACAGACGAAATGTTACCTGGACATTGGAGACTACGCAGTGTTGTTAGCAATCTGATTAAAATTAGTTCTACTGGTCTAAATAAGGCATTCGTAATTCACATGAAACATATTGTATACCCTCAAGATAATTCGGAATGTTTTCAAATTATTTTCAAATCACTGGCATGATTCTGCAAGTAAGGTTTTGATTGGTGGACATGAGCTCCAACTGGCTGCTGTTAGATCCACATGTAATAGTGGAGCTAATTTTAATTAGATTGTTTATATACTAGTATATATTAAGATAATGAGAATGATAGGCAGATGGTGATAGATGAGAAAGATGAATGAATGTGTGAGCCAGCTTTGATGGGATTTGAACCACTGTCGTCAGCTTGACTGTCCAGCAGCTTATCCACTAGACCACGCAGCTCACCTTGATGAGCCGATTTAACAAGTCAAATAAAATAAATGATAGCATTGAATTCTAAATTATGGTTTGTTCAACAACACACACATATAAATACTTGTTTTAATCTAGATGTGGAAAGTAGAACATTCAATATATCTGTGCAAACACCCAGCAACAAGAAATACAACAAGTCAAATAAAATAAATGATAGCATTGAATTCTAAATTATGGTTTGTTCAACAACACACACATATAAATACTTGTTTTAATCTAGATGTGGAAAGTAGAACATTCAATATATCTGTGCAAACACCCAGCAACAAGAAATACAACAAGTCAAATAAAATAAATGATAGCATTGAATTCTAAATTATGGTTTGTTCAACAACACACACATATAAATACTTGTTTTAATCTAGATGTGGAAAGTAGAACATTCAATATATCTGTGCAAACACCCAGCAACAAGAAATACCACAAAATCACTACAGTCGAGGTGTCATAAATATAATGTTCTTTGACCATCGATTTTCCAGTTACTGATAAATTAAGGGGAAACAACTTCTGTTTTTCTTTAATCGTTGCGCAGTTACGTGCCCTTAATTGGCAGTTCCAATATCGATTAAAAAAAACCCCTAGAAATCTGTTCTTATTCCGGTAAGAGAAACGCGCTCTGGCCGGAAACATACATCACATTTACCGGTACCAGGGCAGATCCAGGAAATAGTTGGGGTGACGGGACTAACCGGAAAACGGACCATGGACCAATTCGTTAAAACGACACCCAGATGACAATTTTTTTTTTTTTTAAATAATAATAAAAGCGACACTTGAATATTTTCAGACAAAACGGGACCCCTGACCCTCCTGGATCCGCCTCTGCCTATTCGAGTTGTATTCCTGGGACACAGGTTTACAACTATAGAATATCAGGTTGCTACGTTTTGATATCGTGGTTATTTCGCGAGGTTTAAATAAAGGTGCATTAGACGAGCTTCAGCGAGCCTGTTACACCGTTATCGAACCGAGCCAAATAACCACGATATCAAAACGTAGTAACCTGATTTCTTTCTTTCTTTTTTTTTTATCATGCAACCACTTTAAAGTTATATTTTCAGTCAAAAAGCGGTATACAAACTATTGGTATTATCGTGTAGAAACTCTACCAGAAGCCGAATTGTAACAGGCGCCCAAAAGCATTTTGGGAATGGCATAGCCAACCAAAACGTTGTGTGTCTCCAAATTTAAATAAAATACTTTGATTATATTTCAAAGTATGTTGTGTTGCATTACAATTTCTGTACCTTTTTCTGTGCAAATAAACGCAAGTTTATGTGTGACCTGAAGAAAATCTACATCACTTCACTGTCTGCTAGTGTGGGAGCGAACAATGGAGAATTGAAAATAAGAGGTAATTCGATGTTACGGGAAGTGTAAATGCTATTTTTTATTTATGCAGTTCATCAATTATTACTGTAATTGGATGTTTAAAAAATCAGGAAACGACCTACCTGAAAATTGAGCAAACAACCGTCATGCGCATATCTCATATGATTTCCTAGTGACCTGATAACACATATCAACGCTAAGGTTATCATGCTAGCAGCGAAGGTGTTATCAGGCAGTGACATAATAACACATAATTATCATGTAGGGGTTATCAGGTCACAGAAAGCATAGTTCCACGATAATTACATAATTACTGTGGTGTTTGTATATCCAGAATATACACATATATACAAATGTTTTCGCGGAAAATACATTTAAAAAGTGTTGCATTTGTCACCATGTGTAATGATCAATTTTACTTAAAGAATACCTGAAATTGCATTTCATAAAAAAAAAAAAAAAATATTCTTTTCCGAATTTCCTCTCTAGAAATCTTGAGGTTTTCCGATCTCGATCTCAGTCAGTCAGTTAGTCACTAATGTTCATTTGCTTTCGCCCTTCCTGCTTATGGCTGACTATTCTTTATTTTATGCCAACATGTTTTTCCCAATGTTGGAAACATTTGGAGAACACCTGTAAAGGGATAAACCTTAAATCTGATGGCTAACTAACAGCTAGACTGAGGCTGGTGAAAAAGGTATTTATGCAATTAAATTAAGTAGACCCACATGTCTCAATTTTCGTTAAACAATGGGGCTTTTTTAGTCTCCGAAACAAAGTGTTTATATGACACACTAAACATTTTAAAATGCTAATTTTAAATGCGCCTAAGGGAAATAATACCTGGAACCAGACATTTTGATTTGTACATAGTTACTCCCCTTTGATACCAGGTTGCACATAACAATTTACTTTTCCATGCGTCTCAAATATAATTTCTGTCTGATTATATTCTGTGGAAAATAACCGGTACTGAGATTGCTAGTGACTATCCACCCGGCCTCATTTTGTTATTATACAAGTTGCCATTTACTCAGTTGTTATCAGTCTGATTTAGTACTAAAATGACAAGTGAGTTCAAACTAATGGGTTATTTAAATACTATCTACTTATAATCGCCAGAGAAAGATTTGAAATGGCATTTCAATGTGTTATAAAACTTTCACACAAACACTTATTACCTATAGTCGATTTGTAAAGAAATATAATACCAGAACAGCATATCCACATCAACTCTTCAGTCATTTAGACCCCCCGCCCCCCCCCCGAAATGTTCTTTTGTAGATCTGGAATTTTCTATGAAAGATAATTTTTGTGGATTTGTTTGTTTGTGTGGGATTTTCTTTATTTATGTATTTATGTATGTATGTATGTATGTATTTATTTATTGTTTTTTTGGGGGAGGGCTGGAAGTAGGACGGTTTTGGGTGACTGCATTTATTTTTAATTATATTTGTAGTTATATCCAACTACTTTTCCAGAATATTGTCCAGGGCACACCGCACAGTTATTTGGACTATTCTTGGTTTGCTGTTATTAATTAGTTGACGAGAATGGAGGGGTGTTTTGTTTAATGATGCTCTCGACACATTTTAATTACCTTTATATGGCGTCGGACATAATATAGTTACGGACCACAAAGATAATGAGAGAGAAAACCCATCGAAGAACAGAACTTTATTTACATTCAGATCACCATACGGTGATACACAGAGATTATTTACAAACATTGTGTGCATTTGCAGTAAAAAAAATAAAAAAGTACAATAAACTATAGAACAACAGAACAATGGGCTAATTTTTTCGATTTGCAGCAAATGATCTTTTATATGCAGCAAACCACAGAGAGGATAGTACATACCACAGTTTTGTTACACCACTTGTGGAGCACTGGCTGTAAGAAAAATAGCTCAGTGAGCCCACCGACTGGGATCGATCCTAGACAGACCGCACATTAGGCAAGCGCGTTACCAATGGGCTATGCCCCACCCTTATTTGACGAGAGGTAGCTACTAGTACTTGATTAATTTTGTCCCATGAACCGTCAAGACGTGGTCTGATGGGGGCCGGTTATCCCGAGTACTCTGCCGTTCGAGAGCTAGACGGACTACTGTACGATTATTATCACTATCTGCCGTCAGTGAAAACAGCGAAAATGCGGAATGGCTGACTACTACACGGTACAACAAAACATCTAAGTTTGACACTACATACCTTTATATTGGACATTTTCAAGTTCGCCGATAACAGATATGTCGCTTATTCACCACTTATACACACACTACAAGAAGAAACCCGTCAGCATCCACGTATTTAACCGGAACATTATTGAAAGGGGTGCTCGAGCTACTCTCGATTCACTAATGTGAAAACCTATATTAGCTCTGGAACTTTCTTTTTGGCCGACCGTTCAAAATAGCGCCCAATTTCCTCAACCCAAATTGCGCACCTTTTCTCTTAGCATAATACTTTGCTCCATTCCAAATTCAATAGCACCTTCACCCCACCACCCCACCCCACCCCTGCCTCCGCCTGCTACCGACCACGGTCGGGCTGCTGGTGCTCCCTTGCACCTGCCAGTGCAGGCGGTCCCTCCTCTCCCCCACCCAAAACCTTTCCTGTCCTGGACGGAGGAGCCGGCCGCCGGCCGAGGCCGGCTCTTGTGCCCAGGACAGGCGTGCGCTACAACAGCTTGCTCTGAATGTGCACGTAAAGCCCTATGACCTGACCTGACCTGACCGAAAGGGGTGCTGTCGGGTTTCTTCCTGTAGTGTGTGTATTAATGGTTACTATATAAAATATTTGTTGTCTGCGAGCTCGAAAATTATCAATGTAAAGGTATGTAGTGTCAAACTTAGACTTTTTGTTGTATTATAGCGGGGTTCCTTGTCTACCGTGTGGTAGTCAGCGAATTCAGCACTTAGCACACTTGTGTACTACGTCACAGTGATCGGTTTGGGATTGCAATAGAGCCGATACTAACATTTTCGTCTCCACCATAATTAAAGGGACATTCCTGAGTTTGCTCCATTGTAATAAGTTTCCGACTAATAAAATATTCCTACGATTAAACTTACATATTAAATATATTTTCTTGTTTAGAATATCAGTTTCTGTATATTCAATGTGTTTCTGGTCGTCTTAATATTTCTAAGAAGACCAAACTGGATTTTGTCTTCAAATAATTTCGTACGTACGAAAAAAACCCCATTAATGGTTCATACTCACATACGAGTGTACCACGTCGGAAGATTTATAGTATATTAGTGTTGAGTGTGAAGTATGCCTTTTTATTGTTGTATGATGAATATAATATTATTTTCACGGGAAATAACATTGTATCTAGCCGCACATGCTAAACTAGCTAATGCAATTCCAACACGCTGGTGAATATGTTTGTGTAGGTTGTTGGGTAAAATACGGCTAAAGAGCCTCCATTAGGGTGGACTTGCCTTATATATATATATATATATATATATATATATATATATATATATATATCTATATCTATATCTATATCTATATATATATATATATAGAATACTGGTGGTTATCATTAAAGGCTTGAAAGGTGCTCAAGAGAGAGTAGAGCATGCAATAAATGTATATATTGCACTTTTGTCCTATGCTATTACTCCGAGTTTCACGCCCTTCGACGATCTTCAGATAGCTGACACTGGTGAAAAGATTGCAGGGTTTTTATTTTTGTGTAGTGCGGTTGCGTGGTTTGGGCTTACTGGTGTGACGGCATTTTGAGATGAGCTCAGTCCTTTTGTTGAGATTGTTTTTGTCTTTTGTTTGTAGGATGGCGAGCTTTTCCTCAATGCACAGGTTGCATTGGCCGGAGTTTCGTTTGTACGTGTTCGACTGTTTGATAATTTGCCAGCTTATTTCATAATTTGTTCGCTGTTTTTTTAGTTCCCAGACATGTTTAGATAGCTCGGTTTCTTTCGAGTATTTTTCGTGTGATTGTTGTATCGTTGTTTGAAATTACCGCCAGATAGACCGATGTATGTTTTTAACAATAATAACAATATATTATTATATATAATAATAATAACGGTGATACATTATTTAATTTTGATTAGTTCGTATAATTTTGTAGAATATTCCATTTTGTTCCCGAGGGGAGTGAGACAAGAGAGTGTTCTAATTTGTATTCCACGAGCTTCTAGCAAGCATAACGCACACTAGACTGTACTCCCCATGGATCAAATCACTGCTGATTGGTGACCTCACAGGCTTTCGTTGTCTTGTAAACCTCTCAGTTTACAATCCAACGCAGTTTTGTTGACATGGGTTACACTTCATAAATCGTGCTGGTCAAATGTGGATTCACCTTTTTACCACTGGCTGATCGGCTCTCAGTTTGGCAGGTTATGAGTTCGTATCTCGTTGCATGCGCCAGTCCAAAATACCTTTTAACGGCTTAGTGAGATGGTGGAAATCACTACAGGGACTCTTTGCTAGTCATGGAACCCGGATATCTGATGTGTGTCCAGGACAGCGTGCGTGTAGAATGAGTTGATAATAGTACGGGAAAAGACTGATCGTTAAATGATTTCATCTTGGAGTCATAACTCTCAAAATATATGTCTCACTGTGATGAGATTATCGCAGCTTGAGATATATATATATATATATATATATATATATATATTCACATTAACAAACGTAAATTAACACGAACTGTCAGCGCTGATGGGTAATTCTGTTATGGCCATGAAATGGTCATTTTATTTTTTCGAGATATGTCATCTTGACAAATGGTTAAAACTACATCTAGTTTTTCTTGGTGCATGTTTTTCATATTATTCACCCCAAAACACATATATATTTGATACCAAAATTACCTCAATATGTGAAAAATTAGGAGAGATATAATTTTCTGTAATATGGCGGCAGCCATCTTGGGAAATGGCTGCCATGCGAAACGTTCGCAGTTTTAAACGTGTCATCAAGTGGTTTCAAGATCTCCACACCATAATGAATAAGTCTAGCCATGTGAACTAACGTTACCCTGCTAGTACCGGTAGACCTCTGTTTATGCGACCTTGTTTGCAGGACTATATCCGCATTGTTTACACCAGACTGTCCGACCCTGACATTTACACAATGCAGTTTCCATGTCAGCTATTGACAACAAAGAGTCCTTCACGTTCACCGACAACTCGAGAGCATTGTTTTATCTGCCGGCCTAAGAAGTGAAAGCCAATTATGGCCTGGAGTGGGAGAGGAACAAGAAATAAGAGTTAAATGTAAATGGGTACTTCTTTCTCAGTAGAACCAAGGGATACAAACCGTAATGCATATACACGGCATTTAGTTAAAATTATCTGTATATATTTCTAGTGACATACGTTAGCTTTTCTAATACCGATGTGTCCGTCCGTCCGTCAACTTTCCCTCTGATATATGTGTTCTCCTAATGTTCATTGTTTTTATTAGTTTTTTGTTTTGTTTTGTTTGTTTGTTGTTGTTGTTGTTGTTTTTTTGTTTTTTTTGTTTTTTTAAAACTTGGTACAATGATCCGGGGCAGATTCCATAAATCAATAGAGAGCTAGTTCGGAAATTTGTATTTTCATGAAACTGTATAATATCTTCTTCCAGACTAATACAAAGATATTTTTAATTTTAGAATTTTTATTAAATTAAAATAAATTAAACAGAATTCTAGAATAGAAAGTTTAAAGTATATCTTCTCCTGGAGTTTTGATTAGATAGTTCTGACACTGTGTTATATGACAAAGTAATAATAAACTATTGTTTTTGAAGTTTCAAATTTTGGAATTTTAAAATTGAATTTCAACTATATAATTAGAAATTTAACAATAACAATTTAAAAATGTCTCTTCTCCTGAGTTTTGATTGGATAGTTCTGAAACTCAGTACAATGATTTTCAGGCTGTTTTTACAAAGTAATATAAAAATAATTTTGAATTTGTATTGATCTTTAAAACATTTAAAATAAAACAATTTCTAGCATTATGATCGGATAGTTCAGAAACCTGTACTATTATTCGCTAGCACAATCTCCACAAATTAACAATAAAATATTTTGGAAGTTTTAAATTAAATTTTAAATATTTAATTAGAAATTTAACATTGAACAGATCCAAGAGCTTTGACTGGATAGTTCTTAAACTCAGTATAATGACTCTCAGATTTAGTTAAATTCAGTTTTTAGATAGGCGGGGTTTTTTTAAATTTGAAATGTGTGAATCATTATAAAATTAAAACGAAAATTAAATATAAATTTAACCTAACAAATTTAAAAGTATCTACGACTTATCATCTATTAGTTAAAATCAAAAATTAAAAAATTAAAATTAAACACACAAGGTCCCTAGACCGATAAACCTTGTCTTTTATTAGCAGCAAGATGTATTGTAGATACCCCTTCTAACAAACAAAGGATCAACCGAGGTGTGTTGACACTGCGACCTATCGCATCTCATTTTCCAGAACCAGGACATACCCATTTTTTAAATGCCAGTCGTGGACGATTAGAGGGGACTAGAAATATCTATATTGTTGAATCTCTGAGATATAACTCATTATCTGTTAGTAAAGAAGACGAAACAAAACAAAACAAAAAGAACTTCAGAAATATATTCACAGGGGGAACAAATTCCATAATAATCAGCTGTTCTCTTTAAAAAAAAGAAGAAGAGAGAATGGGATTTCTTTTAGCACACTTTAGACGGAGTGTTACAATCAATAATGTTTGATAGAGACCAGCTGTTGATTAAATCATGTACTTGGGTGTGGTTAAACTATTTATCCACCGACAGAACACCCCTGTGAATACTAAGTTGTGAGAATCACTCTCGGGACATGTAAGCTGATAATAGTTTCTGTTTTACAGTTCTTTAATACGGCTAGACTTTGTTTTTTTTACACTTTTCTGTCCGTTAGTCAATGTTAGTTTTAGAGAAGAGGGGGACAAAAATCAGCCATTCTTCTTTTGTCTTCATTTCCTGTTACATATATAAAACAAATAGTATCAAAACATGTTCTTGGCCAAAGCTGATATCAGATTCTAGTCCCCTGATATGAGGGGTTTCACGGCTCCGACTAGGGATCGAGATTCAGCCAATCGCAACGCACCCTTCCATACTGAGTGTCGAATATCGATCCGGTTCACTTCTAACACACACTGTGTATTCTTTCTTCTGTTTTAACTGCTGAATGCCGCTCACGAGTGTTCTCGAGGTGCCATTCGGTGATATCCGGAGAGCCGGGTCTTGCCGTGGGTAGCCTTGGGACATTATCTTGTCCGGTATCCTCTATTACTTCCCACATCTTAATCGTATGGAAACTTTCGCCTCACTTCTCTTCTTTCTCTGCTGGCCGCTGCTAGCACGTCTACTCTTTACTGTTATCTTTACTGGAATGATTAACTATTGGGTGCTGGGGCGATTGGCTTTCTGGGCCCGGGTTCTGACCAATTAGAACCCGGTCCCGTTATAAATGTCTTCTATTTGTTCCGCGCTTATAGCTGGCCAAAACTGTAATTTGAACCTAGTGTGAGAGTGGTTGCGTGAATGTTGTTTTCTTTCCGCCTTGACTTGGCGGCGCGGACACCTGGCAGTGTTTGTGCCGCCCTTCACGGGCGGAATATATGGCTGTGTGTGAATGTGTTTTAGTTTTTAATTAAGTATGGTATAGTTATTATATTTTTAATTAATTGTTATAATAAATTTAGTTATTATTGTTAAATCTTCCCTCTTAGCATTTTAAAATATTATTATTTTAATTTACATGTACCCGTTCTTTTTAATCAAACAGGTTTTAAACGGTATTAATTTGATCGGTCAATTGTATATATACAAATAAAAAAAACCCTGACCGGTACTCGGAGCCACCCACTTAACGAATAAGTGGTTACTTGGGTGACACCGAGGATTATATAGCAATGACATTTGTCATCCGTTTAGGTGGCGCACCCTTTGGGGTGTAGAGCTCACGAATGCTTGAGGAGAACGGCGAGGGCACCTCACTCCAAGAACTGGATCAATCCACTTGTCAACCAACAACAACAACGACATCTTATACGTTTCACAACCACACCAGACGGCGGCTCGCGGGTTTATTCTCATATATCATTATACTCATACCATTCATATCATCTAAATACGGCCCATCTGTGTTCTATGGATAACCTGGGGGGGGGGGGGGGGGGGGGGGGGGGGGGGGGATCGGGGGGGGGGGACGCCGTGATAGGGTGCATATTTGGGAGCGATAGGGCGTTGGCGGTTTGGGCCGGTAGGGATGCCTGTTAGGAGGCCTCCCCCCCCCCGGAACGCCCCCCATGGAAATCCGGATTTACCTTATTGGGCCCCCGCCTGTTGGAGCGCCGGACTGCTCGGTGACGCTGGGTTCCCCCCTTTGCGAATCCTTTTTCCTCTAGGGCTAAAAGTTAAATAATAAAATAAAATAAAAAATATATATATACTTAACTCCAAAAGAAACGCGAAAATTTTAAAATATTAAAAAACCCACATTTGAATAAACTATGTACAAATCGATTAAGTTGACCAATAGCCATCTTGTCAGCGTATCCAATTCCACATAACGCATGAAAAAAACGAGTACAGTGTGACGTCACGCACGTGCTGAAATTGACGACCAAAATCGATCTGGAATGCAAAACGGGTGGATCATGAAAGATGCGAATTGCACGTGAAACACTACCAGGCCTGGGTATAAAAGAAACGCCAGACAGCAATGTTCAACTCATTTTACGAGTAGCGATACAACGATGCCACGACTTAACGCTGATTCCAGACATAGAGCTTTGGGGAATTTGGAGGCCGGAATGGATGCCAGGCAGGTTGCACGTGCTTTCGGTGTCCATGTCTCGACAATCTACCGTCTCATAGACCGATTTCTACAGAACAACAACGTCGTCGACCGTCCACGTAGCGGCCGTCCCAGAGTGACGTCACAGCGCCAGGACCGTTACATCGTCCGAAATCACATGCGTGATCGGTGCCTTTTTTCGCGGGTCACCGTCAGATGGTTTACCAGCACGACAACGCCAGGTCACACACGGCACGGGCCACCCAGGCATTCCTGGCACAGCACAACATCATCACAATGGACTGGCCAGCTTTAAGCCCGGATCTGAACCCCATCGAGCACTTGTGGGACGAGGTTCAGCGCATGATGAACCAACGCCCTGCTCCCGTGGTGACACAGCAGCAGCTCCGCCAGGCCGTCGTGGACACCTACAACAACGTGCCCAGGGCCTTCATCAGGAACCTCTTCCTCTCCATGGGTAGGAGGTGTGCGGCGGTCATGGCCAGCAATGGCGGACACACCCGCTATTAGTGGACATGTTTGAGTGGCATGTGACGCCATTGAAGAAGCGCCATGGCCTTGACATTTCAAATGACAATGCGACCTCGATTTTTAACATGTCAATAACATGAAATCTCATCTTTACGAATTGTTTAAGTTTTTCATAGAAACGATTATTTTAAGAACTTTGGGACGTATTTCAATGAGTGCACTCAAAACCTCCAATCTACGTATTCGCGTTTCTTTTGGAGTTAAGTATATATATACATAATATATATATATGTATAAATATTATTATTAAATATATAAGTATAGTATATATTATTTTTTGAACTGCCCGATTGAAAATTTAACTACAATTGTGCACCTACTAAATATATTATAAAATAATAGAATGTTATAGGTTTAATTCTAATTATGGTGCTATTATATTAATATAATAAATAAACATATGTAATGATAGACCCCAAATTATTTTTAATTTTGTGATCCCGTTTTTAAGTGGTCCTACCACACTATTAAAAATTGTCACCCTCATCTCTCTCACACACTTCCCCCCCCCCCCCCCCCCTCCCGCCCCGGAGTCGGTCACTGGCGAAGTAAGAGGCTGAATCCGGGGTGGGCGTGCCTGAACCTTAGTGGATAGGGGCACGCAAAATGAGTTGCCAGTTGCCAGTAGCGTGATACCACATATCTCAGACAGTGTTTGCTTGGATGGTTGTGTGATAAAATCTGAATTGCTGTATCATAGATTGTAAATTAAATATAATACGAGGATTAGATTTCCGCGCAAGACTCCCTAGTACTGAAACATTGCCTAACCTAGCTACGCAAAAGAAAGTCAGATAACTCATTTCTATTTTGGGTAATCTTTCTCATGAAAATGATGTCTTAAATTCACTGCATGAAAGAACAATGCCTTGCACAAAACTACTTGCTCGAGCGATATCCGAAAACAAACCACTCTGGTTTTCTAATTTTTCAGAGCGCTGCTATGGTATTGCATTAGGTGACCTGTCATTTCAGAACAAGGCAAATACACAACATCAAGGGTTCAAGGGTTGTAGTTTGGTCAACGCCGATAATTCGTTCTTGTGGGCTGGGAATACTTAACAACTGTCATCGATGTTTGCCGACTAATGCATGTTTGTGTTGAACAAAAGCTGAATTAAAACATGTTGCCAAAGATTTTCTTCTAACCTGCCATGACTTCAGTTGGCCCTATTCCAAAGAATGCTAATAATTCATAGCTTTGGTCAGTGTGATATTTCCACATTACGAAACAACAACCTAGGTTTAGTATTGCTATATATTTAGCATGCTTTAGATAGTATTCTCTCTCTTTGAGTAAAAAGAAGGCAATGCTAAGATTTGTGTTTCGTAACAGCGTTTTACATAACAAACAAGAAGTAATCATTGATACGTGGTGTCAAACAGTGCAGTATTCTTTTAGTGTGTGTGTGTGGGGGGGGGGGGGGGGGGGGGCGGGTGGTGGTGTATATTGATGCAAATCTGTAATAGCAGGAGTTCATACACCCAGAGCAGAGAACGGTGTAGTGACCTTAACCTGCCCACTATAACTCATTTTGGATGGGAGCTGATACCGTGGTGCGAAAATACGAACATTAAATCCCAATCTAATTAAAATTAGCGCCACTATTGCATGTGGATCTAACAGCAGCCAGTTGGAGCTCATGTCCACCAATCAAAACCTTACTTGCAGAATCATGCCAGTGATTTGAAAATAATTTGAAAATATTCTGAATTATCCTGAGGGTATACGATATGTTTCGTGTGAATTACGAATGCCTTATTTAGACCAGTAGAACTAATTTTAATCAGATGGCTAACAACACTGCGTAGTCTCCAATGCCCAGGTAACATTTCGTCTGTAAATAATAATTTAAATATTGACCAATCACACTTCGTCTTTTATAACATTATTTGGGAGCATACAAATTCTAAAAATATCGGGCGAGTCTATTTTAGTGGCCGCAGTACAGCGAACCATACCAATACGTACGGGACGGGTTATCAGTCTTCAATTTTACATTAAAAATTATTTATTTTATAAAATAAAACATCTTTTAAGGCATTCGTAATTCACACGAAACATGTCGTATACCCTCAGGATAATTCGGAATGTTTTCAAATTATTTTCAAATCACTGGCATGATTCTGCAAGTAAGGTTTTGATTGGTGGACATGAGCTCCGCCTGGCTACTGTTAGATCCACATGTAACAGTGGAGCTAATTTTAATTAGATTGATTAAATCCGAATGCTTAACCCCTTGCTTTGGTAGTACACATACAGCTCGACTCGAAACAATTTTTATATGCCCACATCCTTTCAAAAATCGGTTATGTCCTACCTGGCCCATACTGCTGGCATGACCAGCGGTTTGCCCCCGAACGGATCACGTACAGCGATGATAGCACTTTTTAATACGCGGTCAAACAACGGCCATTTTATGTATACAAGTCAATTTAATTTAGGTGATGAGATACCCAGGCGATTAGCCTACCCACAATCGTTAGTCGTCAGCTCCAAATCGTCGGGTCATCTGTACTTAAAAGTAAAATTTGTTTCGGTTAACGACACCACTAGAACACATTGATTTATTAATCATCGGCTATTGGATGTCAAACATATAGTAATTTTGATATATAGTCTTAGAAAGGAAACCCGATACATGTTTTTCATTATTAGCCAGAAATATTTTATATGCACCATCCCGTATACAGGATAGCGCATACCACGGTCTTTGATATACCAGCCGTGGTGCACTGGCTGGAATAATACTTAACCCAATGTGCCCACCGACGGGGATCGATGCCAGACCGACCGCGCAGCAGGCGGGTGCTTTACCACTGGGCTACGTCCCGCCTCGTCTGTACTTAGAATGTAGTCAGCGAGTGACACACTGGACGATTGGAGGCACACGATACCCGACCAGGACCTAGTTTAACGAAGCGATGTTAGTCCTAAGATCACATTAATAGTTAGACACTTAAGATGATTTTATTGCTACGATTTCTTTGTAAAACGTGGCCTAATTTTATAAATGTGGACGACTGGAGATCATTTCTGGCGATTTGCAGAACCAGTTGCATATATTGTGTTACCTTTTTCACTGTATTTCAAACGCATGGTATTTTCATCCAAACTGTATTAAAAGCATTTAAACTGAGCAGCACATTTTGACTTTGTTATATGCATAGTGAACGAAAGTTAAATAACATGTTCTTAGCAAGAATTTTTATTAAACAATAACGACCAAAATATCGACAATAATACATATAATTTAGTCATATGTATTATGTGTGTATAATAAAAACGAAATTGCATTACTTGGTTGTAGAATGTCGGATATTATGTTAAACTGGTGTGTAATAACCTTTCGTACACACCCGTTGGTGAGAACACCATGTATTACTTTTGAAAACACATGGTTGTTTACACATGTACGTATGTTAACAATTTCAAGACATACGACTGGCTACTCCTAGGTGATGACCAGGTCACCACTGCCATATATCCAATGAAAAACTACACGATGGAAATCGATTACAATGTGACGTATAGTTAACCTCACAAGCATGGTCTCTGACGCGTAAATTAGCTAAAAGTGCAACGGCTGTAAATAACTTTCAGTCGAAACATTTGTTAGAATTTGCTTAAAACCTGGGTTTTGAGGATATGTAAGAAACAGAATAATACATTCGTGTCCGTTAGATACTATATATCTCACAATTCGTTGTTTAAAAACGTATCAAACTCGCTTTCGCTCGTTTGATATATTTTAAATGAACTCGTTGTGAGATAAATGGTATCTAACGGCCACTCAAGTATTATTATCTATATAATATATCTATATTCCATTCCGTTTCTTTCATTGTGAGAAGCTTACTTGGATATTAAAGCTCATGTTGACACGATATATAAAAAAGGTAGGCCCACACGTTCATATAAACACATTTGATCACCTCTCTTTTGTGTCTGTCCATTAATATTGTATATAGAGTTAACGAATCTTCCTTTTTGTTGGCATTTTGAAAAATTGCGATTTAAAGGGGGGGGGGGGGGGGCGTAAAAAACCCATATCATGTGAATTAATGGAGAGCGCTGATTTGTTAGCCTTTTACTTCCCATTATATTGATAGATGTATTAAGAGAAAACTTTAACATAACCCAAATATAACTCTAAACCTAAAACTAACCCTAACCCTAACAATAGGGGGTGGGGGGTAACGGTCCGATATTTCACCCGAACCTCGTTTAACTATCTTGTGCAAGGGTTGCACGACTACGTGCGCTGATCACAAGAGTATCACAATTATTTTCATTTCAACTTATTTTCGTGCTTATGTCCAATTAATGTTCAAGCACGCTGTCCAGGGCACACATCTCAGTTATCTGGGCTGTCTGACCAGGACAGATGGTTAGTTGTCAGTGGTTAGTGAGAGAGAACAGGGTGTAGTTGTCTTACACCTACCCACTGAGTCGTTAAAACTCGCTCCGAGTGGGAGCCGGTATCGGGCTGCAAACCCTGTACCTACCATCCTTATTTCCGACGGCTTAACCACGACACCACCGAGGCCGGTTAGTCAACGACAGCGTTGTATATTTTGATCAGCAGACGTCACGCGATTAACAACAGGCGTGTGGTGGCACACTTGCCGTTGGACCGGCGATTTCTGAACATAATGGTATCCCTTATCGCTGCCTCCAATCGCCTAAAAAAAGTAGTGTCGGAAATAGAATAAAACTGATTTTCGTCGATTATTTCTTTCATATTAACTGACAAGTAAATATTTTGTAAATATCTATTTAATGATACTCTACCTAATTTAGCATTTACTTGTTTGGGCTCTCATTGATGTACAATGTGGTGTTTACTCTTGAAATTAAAATAAATATGTCAGTAAACAGGTGAGTTGTGCACTTTATTGGAACAGACTATAACAACTTTTGATCGACATGTGTCAGTTTCATTTACCCTTAAACAAACTTTTAATTTAAAACTGCAAGTTAACTGGGTATTTTGAATTGCAGCATAAATTATTAATTATTATCAGCATATTTAGTGAATATAAATTCAATATAAGTACATTAGAAATTTACTCAATCTTGCAACCACTTAAAGGTGCTATATCATAGTTATATGTGAGCATCTGTTTGTGATAAAGATTCTCAAATAAAAATGTATTTTCTACTAGTAGATAAAATTATTTTGTTATAATTGTTTATGGGGATATAGTTGAAGGTATAGTCTTTAAATTGTAAAGCAAATTTAATTTAAACATTACTTGCAATAGCTGTCATTATGCAACATTAATACATAGCACCTTTAATACCGGTGTAATAGATCACATACTCAGAATGCTTCCTGACAGTTTTGCTCAAAAGTTACTTAGAAATGTCTACAAATATTTTGTTTTCGAGAGGGATAGGGTTAAACAGTCATCAGAGACGGTCCCTCACATATTGCAACAGCAATTAAATTGACACATGTCGATCAAAATTTGTTATAGTCTGTTCCAATAAAGTTCACAAATCACCTGTTTACTGACATCTTTCATTTAATTTCATTTAACCTTGTAATCCAGTGAGAGCCGAAACAAGTAAATGTTAAATTAGGTAGAGTATCATTAAATAGATATTTACAAAATATTTACTTATCAGTTTAATATAAAAGACACCATCGACGAAAATTCTATTTCCGACACTACTTTAGTGTCTGTTGGCCTCTACATACGGACACTAAGTCTTGGTCTAGACGGGTTCACAGACATACCACAAAAGTTTGTCGTCGCTATTGAGATCGACAACGAGCAAGTGACCCTATAAGACACATCGCACTTAGATAAAGGTCTTCATCGGTGATATGTCCCCTTTTTCCAGCCATGCGTAGGGTGCACGGCGTTCGCGTGGCTTTTGGAGGATTGGTACGTCTGGATCGTAGACGATAGGGCAATCAAATCAAGATCTGCTTCTCTCTGACTACGTTTTGATAGGTCTACCACGAAGCAATCAATCGATCAATAAGCATACCGTTATAAACGTCACTGTTATATTATGTTGGGGTGTACGATTTAGATATGTTTTTGTATAAATGCGAAAAGAAGTGTGTTTTTGTGCGTGCGTGCGTGCGCTCAACTGTCGTAACTTATGTCGGGGAGTTACTGAACCAGATGCATAATATGTTTTTGTGTAATTACGAAAAGAAATATGTACGCACGAGCGCGAGTGTGGTTTAACGGGTTATGTGCCCGCATGGAATAGATAAAACAATAACCAGGGCGACTTTACGGAATTGTCCCCTATGTGGAATTCAGGATTATTCTTTTTTATTAAAAAAAAGTCAAATATCCCAAAACAAAATTCAAATTCAATATATATATATTTCTTTTTTCTTTCTTTCTTTTTTAAAAGCAACTAATGCTTATTACATTCTACATTCTCGGAATTAATCTGCCATTTTAACCTCAATTCGGTATCGTCTACTTGTCAAGAGCCGACCAATGGAAATGTTTCTGTCATTCACGTAAGCTGAAGCCATAGTCCATTACCAATCCGATTAACATTAGCTCTACTGGTCTACCAGTAGATGTAACAGCAATGCGTGGGCTCCCATGTCCAGGTGACATTTCATCTATAAATAACAACTTAAATATCGACCAATTACACTTCGCCGTTTATTGCGTTATTCAGGAGCATACAAATTCTAAAAACTTGTTGGTCTATTTCAACATTAAAAAACAGGGGGAAAAGTGCAGTAATAAAATCTGGATTGTATACTAGTATAAACAGATTTTATGGCTATACCATCATGGTTTTTTTTTTTTTCGTCTTGCAACGAATTTTATATAAAATTATATATTGAAATTAGTTTCCGGCATACTTCGTAATTCACCCGAATCATTTCGTATACCCTCGGCATAATCCCGAATGTTTTCAATTTCTTTTCAAATCACTGTCATGATTTTGCAAGTAAAGTTTTGATTGGTCAAATGAAAGATCAACTGGACATTAGCTCCAACGGGGTGCTGTTAGATCCACAGGTAATAGTAATTAACCAGTGGAGCTAATTTTAATTAGATTGAGTCCATACATGAACATTTTCTTTCTTACTGTTTTATATTCGCGCATTTTAAATTATTGTTTGGAAAGAAACAACGTTCACTTAAAAATGAAAATATCAGCGCCCGACATTTTTGTTTTCAAATTTACCATGGTAACTACAACATCACCACCTATACCAGAAATAATGCTGCGCTCAAATAACAATAGTGTGACGCACCCTGACATTGTGGGTCCAAATGGTGACATTTCAAGGCAAAGTCGAAGTCATAAAAGTTGCCTCGGCTAAATGGAAGATGTGTAGAAAAGCATTTAGGGTACCAGGGCAACGGAGGGGCACCATGGACAGTGAGAAGGGGACGAGGATGATTAGGAGGACATAAACACAAACTATACCCACATTTTCTGTGAAATCCATACATTTACATAAGAAAGAAGCATCGCCTCGCCAATTCTGGAATTACAGCCTGACATAAGACCGACTTGATTTTGATAGACGACAATAGTAACATATGTGGCTAAAATTCGTACCTGCAGCGTAACAATCGACATAAACACCACGGATATAAATACTACCACCCCTCACCCTTAAAGTGAATCAGACAAAATGGGGGTCAAGCTGGACATTCCAGACATAACGGGTAGCGTCTATGACTACCCTAATTCAGAACAAAATTTTAATACTTTTTTTTACAGGTACCCCATACATATTTCAAGCACAAGGTTACTTAACACAATGAAATAAAATTGCATACATTATTTGCGGACATGAAACTAATTTTGTTTACAACCAACACACTCACATTTATCACCAATCACACAACTTGTGGTGTACCTCGAACTTTAACCCAACTGGAAGTTATTTGGTTTAGTATTACATGTAATAATCATTGCACACTGTGCACTGTGATACTCAATAGCTACTATGTGGGTTTTGCATATTGCGAGGGGCGGGACGTAGCCCAGTGGTAAAGCGCTCGCTCGATGCTCGGTCGGTCTGGGCCCATTGGGTTATTCCTCGTTCCAGCCAGTGCACCACGACTGGCATATCAAAGGCCGTGGTATGTATTACCCTGTCTGTGGGATGGTGCATATAAAAGATCCCTGGCTGCTAATCGAAAAGAGTAGCCCATGAAGCGGCGACCGGGCTTCCTCTCTGATGTGTGGTCCTTAACCATATGTCTGACGCCATATAACCGTAAATAAAATGTGTTGAGTGCGTCGTTAAATAAAACATTTCCTTCCTTTGTACAATATATTATGATAGTTCTAACATTAAAGCCGAAATAACAAAATCGGTCTCTGGTAAGACCAAAGTTCTAGAACTGATGCGGCGATGCTTCACTCTAATGTACTGGTAATCCGAATGTGAATAAGTGAACTGCAATATGGTATGAACAGCAGACCAAGAAAAATTCATTTCATGATTTGATATGATTTTGTTTTTCATTTCAACTTATTTTTGTGCTTATATCCAATTAAGGTTCAAGCACGCTGTCCTGGGCACACACCTCAGCTATCTGTCCAGGACAGTGGGTTAGTGGTTAGTGAGAAAGAAGAGGGTGTAGTGGTCTTACACCTACCTATTGAGTCGTAAAAACTCGCACTGTGTGGGAGCCAGTACCGGGCTGCGAACTCAGTATCTACCAGCCTTATGTCCGAGATCAGTCTAATGAATTGAAGGATGCATTGCCCAGTAAAGGATCTTCTCGGGAGTGGCTGTCCTTCTATAGATGAGGCACTATGTAGATTGATGGAATCAACCACTAGTTTGTCACATCCCCATTCGACTCTGTATTGCGCAGAGATACGGTGTTGATCGCGGACAACCGTTTTTGTCGTTCAGACTTGCGGATCCGATAGTTAAAATACTTTACATACACAAAATCATTAATTAACCACCACCTAGTGTTGACCAGTGACTTATAGTTCGTAAGTAATTATGACCATTTCGTGAATACAAAACACTGAATTTAATGTTCTTTTGATACAGAGGACAGTGAAACAGACTAACAGCAGGTAAGACTATTGTCACCTCAATATTTAGTACATTCGTGGGTAAAGATAAAGACAAAAGCCGTAAATATGCTTGAAAATGTATGTAATGAACAATGGAGCTGGAATCACTACACTCAGATGTGTTCTTTTAAGTAATTAATTCATGTCATCTCGGTAAATACCCGATAGATACAGACTATGTAAAAATTCTCAATTTCTCGTTTAAGCTCTGTCCGTATTTACAACTACTTCTAGGCGCCTTTTTGGCTCTCAATACAATTCAGGCAGTGTTTAGTTAATTTCCAGGTGTATACATCATGGTGACTGCAGTGCATCGTGCTAACTACTCCACAGAAGTCTAACATGAACGTAAACGGATGTTCTGGCAAGACAAAAGTAAGGCGATTCTACAACATCAATTCACCTTCAATTCCAAACTTGTTTGTTATATATGTTTGAGTTTAAGTCTGGTGCAAAACGACAAGACTCGTACCGGCCTCGGTGGGGCAGTGGTTAAGCCATTGGACTACAGGCTGGTAGGTACTGGGTTCGCCGCCCGGTACCGGCTCCCAGCCAGAGCGAGTTCTTTAGGGCTCAGTGGGTAGGTGTAAGGCCACTACACCCTCTTCTCTCTCACTAACCACTAACCAACTAACAACTAACCCACTGTCCTGAACAGACAGCTCGGATAGCTGAGGTGTGTGCCCAAGACGGCGTGCTTGAACCTTAATTGGATATAAGCACGAAAATAAGTTGAAATGAAACAAGACTCGTTCGCCATCTGCTATGTAAAGATTTAACTAACAGCAGTGCACACAAATATAACAAAAACGTCAGTGGTGATGCAGGGGCGTTAACACTTCCGGTAGCTTTCTCATGTTCCAAATTACGCGCAGCTTAAAGAGTGGTATGTAGCTATTCAGAATTGTAGCCATTTGATATCATCTTAATGCCTTAATGCATATAATACTAGTCACAGACGAATATCGAACCTTGACTAATACTGCTAATTAAATAACTGAGCCAGAAAAGGGTGAAATTAGCCAGATTTGTGTGGATATACTGTTACTATGCGTCGCCCTAATGCGGCTGATACAGCTCGAGATAAACACATTTACTGCAGATTGGACACATTATCTGTACTCTCATCAACGCACAGCAGGGTTCGATATCCAAAAAGGAATCTAGCACAATATGAGGGGGTTATTTGTAAATGTTGAAATCACTAGTGAACATGATATCAGAACATACGAAATACAGAGGAAAATATATATTTTGGTAAACGTGCTAAAAATATTTAAAATATTAAGTTTACTATCAGTTCCAGATTTTCGACCGTGGACAAAGAATTGTTTCTGGTAGGGAATTAAATGACAAATATCCTTCTAGTCTTTGTCTTCGTTTGATATAAATATCATCAAGATAACTGATTCCGCTGTGCTACCGCACGTTCATTCTTTTGCTGTCTTATGAAGTCAAGCAATGCACATGTTTATATTGATTTTGTAGCCTTGTCACGGATTTGTATAATTATACCTGGGGCGCTTATTCTATGCAGTGATACGACTGGATAAGTTGACGGGGTTTGTTTTTGTTCGTTTGAATTGATATTTACATGTTCGTTCCAATTAAGATATTCGTGTTCATTTAAAACATTAGTGTTAATCCGTTGCAACAAGCTTCATGGTAATTATCAAGATAATTTAAAATAAAAATGACTTGTTTGTTCTTAAACTGAAAAACAAAGTTTAAGTTTATTTTCCAGTTTACTGATGATCACATGGAATTGAAAAACAAAACACAGCCGATGTCTGGAACACATAGATAGTACTGTACATACTCACATTAGGGCAGACATAATCGTGTACGCTGTATACTAGTACGACAAACGAAAACAGTTCAGTGGTCAGGCCTGAGGTGCTGGCGTCGCAGGATCGAATCACCTCAGTGGATCCATTCAACTGATTTGGTTTTTCCTAGTTCCAACCAGTGCACCACAACTGGCAAAAGGCAGTGGTATGTGCTTTTCTGTCTGTGGGAAAGTGCATATAAAAGATCCCTTGCTGCATTAAGAAAAGACTACGAGTCAGAATTACCAAATGTTCAACATCCAATAGCTTTTTCAATGGTCAGTTTATTTATGTGATTGAATATTTGTAATATGGCTTAGCATGTATTAAATATCATTAGATCCATGTGATTTACAGGAGATCTTAAGACAACACACCACCATTCGTCGTGTCGTTGTAGCTGTTTAATATAGTCCGGTTTAGGAAATAGTTCGTCATAAAAAAAACAATTCTGATATGCTTTTTGAAATCTTTCGTTTATGATTACACGTAGGATGACCTCTGTAGTATTTAAATAACCCATTGGTTTGAAAGTACTTGTTATATGTAGTACTAACTGATAACAACTGTGCAAGTGGTCACTTGCATAACAACAACACATGGCGGTGCCAAGGTATGGGGTTGTTAACTGAAACATTTCGTGGTCGACGTGTGTTGATTTTGTACACGGTACTAGACGCATGAGAGCACTTCTAAAATTAGTAGTCACGTGACCCTATCGACAGTTTTTTTACAGAATATATTCTGACATAGAAATTGTATTGAACTGCATGAAGTAATTAATGATGGTGTGTAACCTTACGGAAGTTTCTGGCGGATGATGGGATTTGTGAGCTATTCAAACCAGCCCGTCAAAACGTAATGTAATTAAGAATGTTTGGACAGTTTTTCTATTAAAATGATGATCACAAGCCTACACAATTAAGTTGACCTCAGCGTAGACGTGCTATGTTTGAGGCACTTCAAATAATCCCACGACGTAATATGTACATATCTTCTTGGTCAAATTATATTTATATTATTGCAAGTCCAATGTATAAACACTAGATTGCTATAAACAATTGGATTGGTAAAATAATTTGTCATTTAAATTAAATTCCATAATACTTTCGGCAAATGAAGAAATGGACATCCATCGTTTGTATCGTTTAACGACCCCACTAGAACGCATTGATTTATTAATTATCGGCTATTGGATGTCAAATATTTGGTAATTTTGACATAGGCATGAATTAATGTTTAACGATACCCTAGCACAAAAATACATATCGGCTATTGGGTGTCACAAATGGTAAGTATATGGAAATATTTTGACATATAGTTTTAGAGAAAAACCCCGCTACGTGTTCATTAGTAGCAAGGGATCTTTAATATGCACCATCGGATAGACAGGATAGTACTTACCACGGCCTTTGATATACCGGTCGAGAAATAACCCAACGAGCCCACCGACGGGGATCGACCCTAAACCGACCGCGCATCAAGCGAACGCTTTACAATTGGGGTACGTCCCGCCCTAATTAAACAAAGAGTCCAGTTTATATACTGAGTTAAATTAAAAACTTCACAATCTAACATTTGAATAAAGTCAATGAGTGTTTAAAGCAGGTATTTTTCAGGAATAAATATTGTAATGGCAATGTTTATACTCCATTTGAAGGCCATCACAGCCCACGTGACCCGACCCATAGCACGTGCACAGCAACATTAAGGCAAAAGTGGTTTTGCACGTGTCACTGGTCAGGTGACTACAATAGCACACGTGTTTTCATCGTTACTTGCTCACAGTAGTCTGACACAATGATAAAACACATTAAAACGATATTTGTTACGACCTGTTTCGATGCCACGCCTCACAAAATGCAGCGTGAACGTGCCGTCGGCATGTTGCACGCGGGAACGTCAGTAGCTGACGATGCAAGGGCGTTGGGTTGCAGTCAACGGGCAATTTATGAACTGCGGACACGAGTACAACAAACGGTCACCACAGCTGATCGCCCTCGACCGGGTAGACCACATATGATGTCATAGGCAGATGACCGTCATATTGTGTCACGTCACCTCCGCAACCGTTTCATGACAACTACAGCAACTAGTAATGAACTTTACAGATGTCGGGTGTCCGCGCAAACGATCCGAAATCGGATGAGAACCGCTCACCTCCACGCACGGCGCCCATATGTTGGAACCATTCTGACCCAATTTCATCGACGTCAACATCAACTGTGGGCACCACGCCACTTGCGTTGGACTCAGAGGGAATGGAATAGAGTCGTGTTTAGCGATGAATCAAGATTCACACTGCGATTTGCTGATGGCAGGCAGAAGGTTTGGAGACGATATGGTGAACGTCATGCTCAGTGTTGTGTCAGTGAAGTTGACAGATTCGGAGGCGAAAGTGTAATGGTTTGGGGTGCTTTCTGTGGAAATTGCCGTTCTCAACTTCTTGTCATCCGTTCTCAACGTTGCTGCATACCGCGACCAGGTGCTGGCCCAGGAACTTGTGCCCTTCATGGCAGCTTATGGTCCAGGCCTGATATTTCTGCATGATAACGCCAGACCCCAGACGGACATGGAATTACCTGAATTCCATCGATCACGTCTGGGTTGTGCTGACAGACTTTGTAGGAACTTGGTGCCTCATTAGTGTAACAATGGCGCCGTATCCCTAATATAGTATTTACACGCATCAGGCAGTCAATGAGGAGGCGTTGCCTTGCAGTTGTGGGTACACATGGAGGTCATACGTGTTTCTGAACCTGTGATTTCATCAGACGACCCTGCTTGTGAATTACCATTTTGACTGTTTGTGGTTTTGACGAATGCTGTGGGCGCATCGAACAGATTTTTCACTGAACATTTATCTCCATTCTTTCTTTGGACGTCATACAATAACAAAATACCTTATTCAACACGTTCTTCTGTCATATTTGCTAATTAGCGATAGGAAGTCCACACACAATGGGTTTTCCCCATAATACTAAGTTTGAGTCAATTTCCTAAATAATGTATTTTCAGGTATGTATTTGTTAGTTGCAGCAAGTGCTGAATTTAGGACAATGGTAGGACAAAAGAAATCTTAGGTCCAGTCACTGTGCATGCAGTGAGCGAATACACAGACATCTGATCGACAAAACAGTCTCCGCATTCCAAATCGCACAAGGCAGAAATGAATCTTTTCATTTAACTGAAAAGGAAAGCCTATATGACAAAAATGGAAATGCTCAAACACTATGCGAATTTATACAATTGTATGATACTGCCATGCAATATAATTGCTGATATTTAGAGAAAAAAAAATCTGGTTGGTATGGTTTCAAAAACATATTTTATTTTCTATATTGTGTCAAGTTGTTTGTCATGAAATAAAAACGACGAACCATTAACCTGGATGTCAAACAATAGGGGGCAACACGGGAAATTCTCTAACACGATAGCATAGGTGATCCAATTGTCGAACTTTGACAACTGGTGCAGTAACTTGTGTTTTGTAACATCTGCTGTTGTGGCGTAGCTTGTGAAACATATCTCCTATATGTTGTCAGGTTTGTCAACCATCAAATACACATGATGTCTCGTTAACATGGATGTAAATTATCGTTTACAGGCGAGTGACAATAGAAAATTGGCGTAAATCATTTATGAATTACGAAAAAAACACAAATTCAGGAAACCCGTTATGAAAATGTCAATGATGTTCTAAAATTTAATACGCGAACGAAACATCGGTTACGCGAAGCTAGACCTGAGCCAGCGACACGCAAACGATTCTATCGTTCTCCTAATTGTCAGAAGCATTGTTTGCTGTCCAAGAGGCACATCTCACATCTGCGTCACCCGCGTCGTTCGACACATACTGGCATAGTCGGTGTCATACTTGGACTCCTGCATTGGGTCCTCTCTCGCGTCATACTTGAATATTTTGCACGAGGCTAACGGTTTGAACGGCTTGAATATCTTCCACGTGCTCAGCTCGCGTCTGAAGTTCGTGTTGAACCATCCGTACACCACTGGGTTGATGCACACGGAACACAGGGCTATCAACACGCCCACAGAGTGCAGGAGACGGAAATCGGTTCCCTGAAAGATTCCTTGATCCATGTCTGCTAAGATATTTATGAGTGTCAGAGGCAGCCAGGTTATCATAAACAGAGCTGCGATGCTCGTCAGCAGCAACATGTTCTTCTTGTGTCTGACCATGTTTCGTTTCGCACGGTTAACTTCGTGGAAAGACGTCTGCTGGGAGTCGATCCGCGTGCCCAGGAACCTGCAGATGAGCACATGCAGGACGACGATGGCCAAAGCCGGGGATATGTACTGGATGACCAGCAAGGTCACCGTGTAGATCCTCAGCAGCGTATCGTTACTCCAGTGTTCAATGCAGATCGAATACATAATGTTCCCAGACACCCCCGGGACGTGTTCGATCTGGTGGGTAAGGCAAGCGGGAACAGACATTATAAGGGAGATGATCCAAATCATAGGAATAATTATGTTAGTCCTGTGCTTGTGTTGGTTATTCGTGATGGAACACACTATGGATTTGTAGCGATTCATGGAAATAGAAACAATGGTCAGAGTAGACACAAACACATAGGTCGCCTGAAGAGTGGGGACCATCTTGCACAACACAGTCCCTAGACTCCAGTTCTTCAGAGTCATCCGGATCAACAGAAAGGGCATGCAAAATATGCAAGCCAAGATCTCGGAGACGGATAAATTCAAGATGTAGAGGTTCCGTGATGACTTTAAATTGCCGTTTCTGCATATTACGGCAACGACGGCTATGTTTCCAGTAATCCCGAACACGATGACGATACTGAAGGAGAGGATGAGAAAGAGTTCAGCGCTGGAGTCAAACCAGTGTCCAGCGTCATCATACTGCACTGCAGCCTTCAGTAAATCATCCATGGAAAAATTGTTTGGCAAATCGTAAGCATCCAAGTCGAGGGCTTCCAAAACACTTGTCCAGTTTTCCATAGTCTTTTATCTCTAGTTGTTCAACATAGAAATGCCAGTAATTATCACATGAAATTTTCCTAAAATAGATGAACATTCAAATTAATAAATCCTTCGTTAACATCATTGCGATTGGAATACACCTGCAAACAAAAATGCACGAAACACACTTCGAAACATTAAAGATCTGATTCGTCTTCAAACAATGTCTTTCGAAGCAACAGTGTTGCTATTTCACAATATTCTTTTTAACACAAATTAGTTTAATACAAAATGAATACAATTCCTTCTCATTTCAAGAATATTTTCACGTCAAAGCTCTAGCTAAATCTAGCAGCCCCCTTGATGAATGCGGGAGAGTCTAAATATGTATTGTGTCAGACTTTCAGCTATTGGCGTAATTGAATTAAATATATTCCACGTTATGATCTTTATTTTAAGACTGGAATTTTAAGTCTTAATTAGCCAAAGGTCATATAACGGATGTTGAAGTCATCCAATAGGTATTTAACTAATTTAACGGACGTTGAAGTCATCTAACGGATCTTGAAGTCATCTAGTAGATAATTAACTCATCTACCGGACCTTGAAGTCATCTAGCGAATCTTGAAGTCCTGGTTGTGCACTTTTTGCTACCACAACTAATCGTTTGCCGCCATCTTGTGCGAGTCTAACATTCTTGCTTTCCCCAACAACCTTCTGTGGAATCGCATGTATCATCGCACGTTACCTCACTTTTTAAATAAAATACTAAACACAAGTGATTTTCCGTATTATTGGTTATACGTATTCCATAGCTGGTCAACAAATCATGCTCATTACGTGTTCATCTGTTTGACTTTTTCAAGATATATCCAACAGTTGTTCATGTTTCTCTCAGTGGGTGCCTGATGGGTATGACTTCTGAAAAATAAGAAATAAAATGTTACTTAGATTGTGCGTAAGCAGGTAAAAAATATTGTATTTATGACGCACAACTGGCATAAATAAATGTATGCTGTACAGCTTATACGGGATAGTACACCTTTCAAACGGACTATCATGAGGTTACCTCATTGTAAGATGTTTTCGACTAATACACGTTTGTAACCACTAGTATTACACATTAAGTATATTTTTCTTGTTTTAGAGTATCAGTGTTATAAATTCAAGGCATTTTTGATCGCCCTAATATTTGTAAGAAACCCAAACTGAATTTGGTTTCTCAATAATTTCGTTCGTAGAAACAAATACATATGAGGAAAATACAATAAAAGTTTGACCTAGTACACACTAGGACGATTAAAAAAAAACCACGTTTAATATACAACCACTAATATTTTATTTAGAGAAACTATATTATTTAATACGTAATTAGTCGTTACAAAGGCTATATTAGTCGACATCATCTTAACATTCTCTTTAAGAAAACCATGGTTACACTAAGCATAAAACTATGTTACGCATACAGTCAGAAGAATACGTGTGAAATGCACTATATCATCTTACCCACGTAACGTCGTTAATGAATCCAATATATTCTATAAGTAGTTATTAATATTCGCAGCAACAAAGCCGTGATTATAAATAATATCAAATTTCTGTCGCTAATGTAGATTATAGTCTCTGGTGGTGACCTGATGCAATGTGGGAAGACACCAGTCTTTAATTATCGCTGACTGATTTTCGCGTTCCAGGAAATGAGTGGCTTGAGTATGACTCTCCAGCAGACTGTAAATGAGCAGCTAGCTGTACCGTAATTGCAATAATATATACTGAGAGGCATAAATAACGCAATGGGTATTTCGCTGTTATTTTCTTATAGAAATATTATGTCATTTATATGGGGCATACAGACAAATGACATACTGGTAACAACTGTAACTGAAAGAAGATATTATGGAAATTCGGAATTTAAAAAAAAAAAAAAAACTTGTTTGGGTTTTGTTTTGTAGTTTGTTTGTTGAATTTTGTGCTTTTTTTGTTTTGACTGTTTTTGTTTCTTTTTTTTTGTCTTTTTTTTTTTTGTTTGCAATAAAACAACAATTGTTTAACATTACTTACCGTGGCATATTAAAAAAAAAAAAAAAACGAAAAAAACACACAAAACAATGTTTGCTTTTATAGGGGGACGAGAGCAGGCAATGCACATGCAAATATATTTTCATATGCAATGCTGTGTTGTTGCAATAAACACCCAAGTTATACTGTTTGCCAAAAACTCATTTTATTCCTTTTTTTCTTATTTGAACTTTCACTTACAGTTGTTACCAATATGCCATTTGTCCGCATATTCAATATATTATATGATTTGACATTTCTATAAGAGATTATTCAGTGAAGTACCCATTGCGTTATTTATGCCTCTCAGTCTATTATATAGTGTTCTGTTACCGAACCAAACATCTGCTGGCATGGACATGTCCGGACTAAAATAACCAGAGAACAATGCAAAAAAAGGGGAATCAAGGCACAGTGAAGTCTAGAGTACATTGATATAGTAATCATTGGCTACTGGATACCAAACATTTGATAATGTCGACACATTGTTTTAGATGAAATCCGCTCCATTACTCCAGTAACAGCAAGAGACCTTTTATAGACACTTTTCATCAGACAGGACAATACATACGACGGCCTTTGTAATATCAGTCTTAGTGGAACTGGTTGGAACGAGATAAATTCAAATCTGCGAGCGCTCTATCAACTGAGCTGAAGGCACAGTAATTAGAGAATACTCGAGCTACTCTCAAAGGAAAGATCACTTTTCTTTCCCCACTTCTCTCTGCCCATATGGGTAATAATGCGGATTATTACCCATATGGGCAGAGAAAAGTGGGGAAAGAAAAGTGATCTTTCCCTTGGGAAAAAACCCAAAAGCATTTCTTCCCCTAGATACAATTTGACGTCATAAACAGTGATTCATTATAGGCGGTTACTTGTGTGTAAGAATAGTTTCCATAGTAGAAGTCATGTCAACAACTGACTTACGTCATCGGCGATACATATTTAGTAGTGTTGGTATAAAATGCTCCTACTGGCAGTAGCTAGTGGAAGCGGTCCGACCCTTTCTAAGGGCCCTATGGGCAACCTAGGGAGACACACCAGCATCATAGTGGTCTAATTAACGAGCTACTCTTGACTCACTAAAAATCAAAATCTATGTTAGCTCCAAAACTTTCTTTTTCGACCAACCGTTCAAAATTGCGCCCAATTTCCTCAATCTAAATTGCGCACCTTTGTCTTTGGCATTAAACTTGCTCCATCAAAATTCTATAGCACCATCACCCCCCCCCCCCCCTCCTTCCCCACCTCCGCCTGTTACCGACCACGGTCGGGCTGCTGGTGCTCCCTTGCACCTGCCAGTGCAGGCGGTTTCTCCTCCTCCCCACCCCCACCTTTTCTGTCCTGGACGGAGGAGCTGGCCGAGGCCGGCTCTTGTGCCCAAGACAGGCGTGCGCTACAACAGCTTGCTCTGAATGTGTACGTAAAGCCCTATGACCTGATCTCAGTAGCTAGTGGGAATTTCCATATTAGCTAAGTTGGTAGAGCGCTGGGTTCTCGTACTGAAAGTCTATGGTTCGAATCCTCTCCGTCGAGGTTGATTTTTCCGTTACATTTGGAGCCGACGTAGGGGCACAGCTATGACGTAAGGCTGCCTCTTGTTTTCAAGTTGCAGACCTATTTTGATACAACAGTATCGTTCGAAAATCATCCATAAAATGATATATATTGATAATGGGTAATAACTATAATACCGAACTCGCTACTCAGCAATACCGTTTAGTTTACACTCGTGAAACATCAATTCACTCATGCAAGATAAACGATATTGCCTCGTAGCTCGTTGAGTATTCTCTATATCTTCTATAACAGTATACGTGTTTGCATTTTCTAAGGTGTGTGGATTACTTCTACTGTGACACATGCAGCTAGGTACGTTCCATACATATGTCCACTAACAGCAGGTACTCCTGTAGATGCGACATCCATTAGGATGGTAGTTTATAACAGTGTATTTACGGTCAAGACTCAGCGAAAGAAATAGCTTTGTTGTAGAAACAAAAACTATAATAACATAAATAAATACAAATAAAGAAATAAAGAAATAATCAAGACTTCCACAGAATAAAACATCTCGCCAACCATAAATGTTGACGGTGTACTGTGATTCGCATCCATATGTGAAACTATAAACCAAGTTCCACTGACCTAGGTCTTACAATTTGTGATAAACTGATCTAAACGCCAACCTAACGTTAAACCTTAACGTAAACGTTGACGCCACCTCCACCACCGCTAACGCCGCCACTGCCACCACCACCACCGCCACCACCGCCACTGCCACCGTAAAAGCGAGACACTCATAAATAAATTAATTAATTAAAAAATTAAAAATAAAATAAATAAATAATACTAGTATAATAATAATAGATGGTACCAGCTCTAGCCATTAACGTAGTTGCCAGTGTTATAATAGACTTATGTGATAGGATTCGACCCCGGGAAGAATCCTGGTGACCTGGACTGGTGACCTGGAAGTAAGCCCATCTAGTAATAGCAACATCAAACGCGATTTCGATTTTCGATTTTTGTGAAACAAAATGCTCTTAACAGCGAAGACGCGACCATGCAAAGACGAAGTAACAGTATGTAATGTAACCTAGCATATCATAACATAGCATAGCATAGCATAGCATAGCATAGCATATATATATATATATATATATATATATATATATATATATATATATATATACATATATATATAATATAATATAATATCATATCATATCATATCATATATATCATGTCATGTCATGTCATGTCTTGTCATATCATAACATATCATATCATAATATATAGCACAGCATAGCATAGTATAGCATATCAAAGCATATATATCATATCATATAACATATCATATCATATCATATCATATATATCATACCATATCATGTCATGTCTTGTCATATCATAACATATCATATCATAATATATAGCATAGCACAGCATAGCATATTATAGCATATCAAAGCATATCTTATAATAGGTAGCTTATCCGATAAAATAACACAATGTGATATTTTTCACATCACATACCTTCATTATTTGATAACTTTGGACATTAGATGTAAATTAATCTGATCACGACACTCGGTTAATTAACAATTAAGCAGACGTAGCAAGGCAATGTTCCTGATTTGACGCATGCATTCAAAGTCATCAAACATTTCTAAAAAAACAACTTTACAATGAAAGTTATCCAGCGTGTTTTACCCCCCTACTAAAACCCAACAACAACAAAAACAAACTAATAATTAAAAAAACAAACCTTATGCACTAATATATATTTATATAATAATATCCAAAATGACACCATTACGTGTACACGTTTAGAAATGTTGAAACGTTTTTTGTTCCATGCAGTACTTTTTGACAAACGATTCACAAGCCGAGAAGTTGTGACTTCGCAGTAGATAGCAGGAACCGTGATTACAAGGGGTTATGGCAGCATCACTATCAATTCCATGTTAGATAACTCAATCCAATACGCCATTCGCTTGGCTTTATAGCCTTGCATCAAGAATGATTGAGTAATTTAAATGCAAATGTAATGTGGTTCTTGTGGTGCTAACAACCAATAGTAAGCACATAAGATTTATGGTTTACCAATATTTCCAATAACCTGCCTTTGTCGGCTTACACGATTTTGGTTGCATATTCTCGTAAAAGAGCTCCTTAGATACATAAAGAGTCTGCTTTTGTATGCATGTGTGTGTGGCCTTTGTGTGTGTGTGGCCTTTGTGTGTGCGTGCGTGTGTGTGTGTGTGTGTGTGTGTGTGTTAGTTTTGTTTCTCTGTTTGTGTGTTTGTTTTTGTGTATGTGTATTTGTGTGCGTTTGTGTGTGTATGTTTGTTGCATTTTGCTGCAAACATTAAACAACTCCATATAACTATATATATATAATAACTCGATAACAAAGTATTTCTGATTAAGTATTATTCATGTTATATTTATACTGTCTATAATACTGTTAATAAAGATAATGCAGCTATGAGTATATAGATAAGATTATGGAAAATATAGACATTTTCAAAAGGACGTAGAACATGCAAAAAACTAAAATACGAATTTTTTTCATAATCAACAACTTATTTCAATCAATAAAGCCATTAAAAGCAAACTGGCGTAGTGTTTTTGCTGTAACAGCTTTTGCAAACCGAAAACAAAGAAACCTGTGTATGGATTGAAACGAGGAACAATGACCTGCCAAACAGATGCTACACCAACAATATGTGTTTACAAGTAAACGAACTGGCAAAATATGCTTCAGTAAGCATCTTTCGTTTGGTCTGTAAACAAACTATGTAAATATAGCGTTTTAAATATTTGCCAGTTAAAATAACAAAACTGCAAAACATATAAAATAGCATTTGGTAACATATTTCTGTAAACAATAACACAGAAAAATAAAGTAAATGTTATAAACGTGTCCTTGAACATATTATCAGATGATATTACAACAGCATTATATCTACATGCTTGCAAATTTGTCTTCCGAGTCTCGTATTTGATGTACTAATGATGTGTTGGGGTAGAAATTCATAATATTTTTAACGACACCATTGGAGCATATTGGTGTATTTATCATCGGCTATTGGATGTCATACCTGTGGTACTTCTGATGTTTAGAGTTTTAGAGAAAACAGACTACATTTGTTCCATTAGCAGCAAGGGATCGTTTATATGCACTTTCACACAGACAAGATATGATATACCACGCCATTTGATCTACCATGTTTTCAAAGACTCAGCATGTTTTGTTTAACGACACTGCTAGAGTCATTAATTTATTAATCTATAATTTATTATCGGCCACTGGATGTCAAACAGTTGGTAATTTTGACTCGTAGTCTTTCCTTTGATTCCCTGAAAATAGTATCTTTGATAAACAACTTTAGTATATCCTATACATTACAGTGCTTTCTTCCTATGCCTTTTGTTCCATCCACACAATATTGCATCTCAATTGCTCGCTGCAAGAGGCGCACCGACACACTATTGATGAGTTCTCTCCATGGGGAGCGACCAGGTTGGACGTGTTTAACTTTTGAGTGTCTGAGAAGCAGGTTTAACGGTTTCCAATCAAACTCATTGCTCCCCATCGCAATATCGCCGTTTGTTTGCCCCAACATGGAAGAAGTAAATACACCATATATTTATAATGTTAGTAAATATGTTTTGCGTATATTGTGGTATTTTCAAGGTACATTTGAGATTAAAACCAATACAAGGTACAATAAAACTGAAGATTGTTGCTAGTGTAAATATTTAAAATATGTAAATTGTAAGTGAATGAAACATATTAGCCTTTGCCTCTTTATGGTTGTCTCATTTCGTAATGAGCTAATACAACCCACTTAGGATGGAGGATGGAAGTTTGCACTGGTATGCGAACCTAGTACCCCGAGCGATTGTTGCAAAGTTTAGCGACTTCAAACAACGACAACACGTAAAAGGTAGATCGCGGGAATTGAAAGGTACAAACTTTTATATCAATGAGCATTTTCCACCTGAAATAAACAATCAGCGTAAAGAACTGCGCAAAGTCATGGAAGAAAAGCGACAGCAAGGACACGACACACGACGTGTGTATAACAAACTTTATATTGTCAATGTTTTGTATAAATCCCCTACTCAACCGTCAGTATCAACTGCGTAGGAAAACACGGAGGTAGGACAACTTCGGGTCTTATCGTGGAACATAAACAGGAACGTTGAAATTTTATGATAAGCAATTTGTTGAACTATTAATGCAATATGACATTATATTTCTATGTGAATGTTGGATCAAAAGCGATACCGAACTAGATCTAGAGCTATTCAATAACGAATATGAATGCAAGTGTTTTCCTAGAAGTAAAGGTAAAGGTGGGGGTCTTGTCGTGTTGTACAAGCAAGTTTTATCACATGTAGTTTCGATTGTAAAATATGTGGAAGATTCATTAATTTGGTTTAAAATTGAACAACTATTTTCGTCTAATGTGTATATATGCTTCTCGTACATACCCCATGAAAACAACGTGTTTTATAATATACAACAGCGATATATTTGATTGTATTTTGAATGATGTTTGCGAGTTCTGTGAACTTGGTACAGTTATTGTTGCTGGTGACCTTAACAGTCGTGTGAGCAATCAGGTTGACTATATAGAAACAGATGTTGTAGGTAAACCAGTATTAGATATTTTATCGGACTTTATGATGTATGACGCTGACAGGGCGATGAAGAAACGTGTAACCGAAGACGCCACCGTTAATTCTTTTGGTAGAAAATTAATAACGTTGTGTAAAACTACAGGTTTACGCATAAGCAATGGTCGTTTGCCAGGTGACGAATGTGGCCGTTTTACTTTTTACAACCATTTAGGTTCAAGTGTAATAGATTACGTTCTTGAACACAAAGATAACGTCGATACAATTTCTGAACTGCATGTGTGCGATTTTAATGAGTGGTCAGATCATGCACCTATAGCGTTTACTATGAACTGTAAACAACTTCATGACTGCCGTCCTATTGTTGATGACGTATCAGTTTCTACATCTTACGTATGGAGCGCTGACAAATTAAAGGAAATGAAGCGAAAACTGTATGAGAAATCCAGTGACATGCATGAGTGTATTGACAACATGCAGTCATCCGAAACGTCTGTCAGCGAAGGGCTTGTGGACTTTACATCTCTAATTAATGACATTTTTGAGCCATACTGTTTGAAAACATCCAAGCTGTTCCATGGCCATGCACACGTGAAATCTGTTCACACTAATAAGCCATGGTTTGATGATAGATGCAGAACATTACACAATGGTTATCGAAATTCTTTGCATGTTTTTAATACTGAACGTAATGTAAACAATAGGCAAGCTTTAGTTTTAGCTAAACGTATATACAAGACTTATGAGCGTAGAGTTAAAAGAAATTACTTGAGATTTGAAGGCAATAGGATTGGTTTCCTAAGAAAATGTAATCCTCGGCAGTTCTTTAGTTTATTTAAAAAGCGCAAACGTGAACCGAAAACAGATTTATCTCTGGATGATTTTTAAAAACATTTTAAAGATTTAGCCAGTAACACAGACGACCCTCCAGATGCTGCAGAATAACACGACGAGGGTACTTACATGCTCGACTGCCCAATCACTGAAGAAGAGGTTCACACAGTAATACATTTAAAATCACGAAAATCACCAGGAAAAGACCATTTACTTAATGAATATTTTATTACGTTCCAAGATGTATTTGTTCCTTTTTTGACTCGAATTTTTAATGTTATATTTGATAGTGGGATATTTCCTTCAAGTTGGTCGGAAGGTATTGTAATTCCTGTATACAAGAAAAGTTACGTAAATGATACAAATAATTACAGAGGTATTACACTTGTCAGCTCTCTGGAAAAAAAATTCACTGCAATTTTAAATAATAGATTGTTAAAGTGGTCAGACGAAAACGATGTTATAATCTATGCCTTAATAAGGACACAGAGTTACACGTTTTCAATACCTATGTTTCTAGTGTTTTAAATTATGGATGCGAAATATGGGGTTTTCATCCTGCTCATGATATTGAACATGTACATATGGATTTTTGTAAACGAATTTTGAATGTTAAGAAATGCACCACAAATGTAGTTGTTTTGACAGAACTTGGAAGAGTTCCTTTAAGTATTATGCGAAAAATTAGAATAGTTAAATATTGGTTGAAATTACTACAAACCAGAAATTGTATCTTAAAATCGTTATATGAAGATATGTTAGAACACATGAATCCCTCTAATTGGCTATACCAGGTAAGATATTTACTACTATCAATAGGTTTCGGAGATGTTTGGTGTAGTCAGCATGTAGATAGTGCTAACTCATTTTTAAAATGTTTAGAAATACGTCTAACGGACCAGTTTATTCAAGAGAAAGATGATACAATAGACAAATCTCCACACTGTACATTATATAAACTGCTGATAGATACTTTTTGTTTGCAATATTATCTTAGAATATCAATTCCTGAATGTTATGCCACGCTTATTACAAAATTTTGCGTATCTTCCCATCAATTGCTCATTGAACAAGGAAGATATTATAGTATAGAAAGATCTGAAAGAAAATGTAAATTGTGCAATAAGGACGATATAGAAGACGAATATCATTTTATTCTATGTCCATTGTATACAGGTTTACGAATTACTTACATAAACAAATATTATTGGTTCAAACCATCTCTGTTTAAAATTGTACAATTATTATCAGTTCAAAACAGAAAAGAACGATGTAATCTCGGTAAATTTCTCAAATATGCAACCTTTTTACGTTCTAAGCATATATAACTGTCCATCTCCAATTACACAATCACCCATTGTATATATTATCTGTTTGTATTATTGTTTATTGAATATATATGTATATGCCTATGAGCCGTAAGGCTTAAAGCTAATAAACTATATACCTACCAGACTTTGAAACGCTGTCTAACAGGTATGCAGCCTAACAGGTATGGAATCGCATTCAGTACGGTACCTACCTCCTTAAAACCGGTTTCTAAGTAACAACGTGTGTTATCGAGTTTTTCTATACTAATAGCCTGCACTAACTTCGTTAATGTTTGTTTTTTCAAGTAATACCTGCTCTTCGCGCAGTAACACAGACAGCTGAAGAAGTCTCCCAAAAACTCTTCGATCGCGTAGATGCATTTAGCATGACTTAACAAAATGTGCTTACTGGAAATTGTTTTTGTCCAACGCGTCGTCCATGAGACGTGGCTACAAATGTGGTTAGCATTTACAATGTTGGAATAATGAGCAGTTAATGGAGTAGTAATTAGTCTATCTTTAACATTTCTTGTTGCGCTTTACGTCGAACACACGGTTTTTGGTACTGACGTAATAGGTCGTGTTCATTTATTTCTCTCAGGCAGTATTTCTCATCTAGATCAGGATAGGGCGTACGTGGCTAATCTTTAATTGGAACGGCGCGCGTCAAAGAAAACTCGGACAAGACGTCCAGTGAAACAAGGACGTCATATTTAGATAGGTCATCGAAAATGTGCAACGCTTAAATTATTTTCTAACTGAATTTAATGTAATCGTATAGACCAATACGCGGGCCAGTCGGTTTAAAGATCCATTTCGGTATGTAGTCGTTTTGTTTAACTAAACTATTAGATTTCGTTGCTTTATTAATCACCGGCTATTGGATGTGAAACATTTCGTAATTTTGACATATATTCTAAGAGAGAAAACTCACTACATTTTTCCATTAGTAGCATGGGATCATCTATATGCACCATCCCACAGACACGGAATGAATGAATGAATGAATGAATGTTTAACGACACCCCAGCACAAACATACATATCGGCTATTGGGTGTCACAAATGGTAAGTATATGGAAATATTATTTATATATATTCATGTAAAACCACAGTGTAAGGAGCTGTGTGTGTGTGTGGGGGGGGGGGGGGGGGGGTAATAATATCAAGTTAAATGTATTTTAAAACATTTTGTATAGAAGTCAAAGTGTTTTAAAAATTTTACAATTAATTCTGGATGTAATTTAAACCATTCCAAAACATTTCTGTTGCCAAATATATCATTTCTCGTCGGCTTGAGATGATCACACTCCACCAAAATGTGGCGCACAGTCAATGTACACTGACAGTGTTCACAATGAGGAGGAGGGTCCTTCTTTAAAATAAATGAATGCGTCAAATATGTATGGCCATTGCGGGCACGGCATAAGACTACTTCATCCTTCCTGTAGGATGACTGCCACTCTCCTAGGACTGCCTTGACAGAATGAAACTTATTCGCCCAATCATCTTGCCAAGTCGAAAAGATATATTGGTTAATATGAAATTTAAAATCACTGTAGGGGACACCAACATGGACATGGGGCAAGTTCAAAGCAGACTTGGCAGCAACATCTGCCTTTTCGTTACCCTTAATGCCAGCATGGCTGAGTACCCAACAAAATATAACATCTTTATTTGCAATTGATAAAAAGACACACTTTCGTATCACCATCTAAGGGATGCTCCAATTCCATGTACTGTAGAGCTTGGAGACACGAAAGTGAGTCTGTAAAATAATATACTTGGATGCACATGAATCCTTAATCTGTTCCAGGGCTTTAATGATTGCCCAAATTTCAGCAGTAAAGATTGATGCTGAATCGGGCAATCTCATGGCAATTATTGCGTCTGATGGAAAAACTGTAGCATAAGCCACATAATTCCCATCCCGTGACCCGTCTATGTAAACAGGAATGTCATCACAGTACCGCTCTTGGATTTCCATGAAATGTTGTTTATAAATAAATGCATCTGTGCGATCTTTCTTTAGATGCACAAGATTGAATACAATATTTGGTGGCTTGATACAACAAGGTGACAAAATAAAATATGAAGACGTTTTCAAAATGTCTGTTAAATAAATGTTGGAAACTGATAAAAACTGGTTAATGCGAAGACCAAATGTTCGAATCGCATTCGGTTTCGGTTCAAATAACTTCATATATTTATTATCAAACACCGCACTGTGTGCATGATGTTTTGGTTTTGATTTAATCTTTGTAGCATACTGCAGAGAAAGCTTTGCACGTCTAGCACCCGACGTACAAGCTCTCCACAGAAGCACATATCACGGTCTTTGGTATACCAGTCGGGGTGCACTGGTTGGATCACGGACAAGACGTTCAGTCAAATAAGGACGACATATTTATATATTTAGAACGTCGTTCAGTCGGTTTAAAGCTGCAATTATTTTACATTTGTGAGGGGGCGGGGCGTATCCCAGTGTTAAAGCGTTTCCATGATTCGCGGTCGATCTAGGATCGAACCCCGTCTGTGGGCCGTGGTATGTGCTATCCTGTTTGTGGGATGGTGAATATAAAGAATATCTTGCTACTAATGAGGCTTTCCTCTCTAACACTATATGTCAGAATTACCAAATATTTGGCAACCAATAGCCGATGATTAATAAATCAATGTGCTCTAGTTATATCGTTAAACAAAACAATGTTTTTAAATTTTTTTTACGTTGGTCATAACACTACTGTTTGCATACGGATTCTGGCTAATGTAACTGACAAAATGGCATACACTCTCATGTATACGCGCACGCTCCATGCAGAAATATAAACACAGAAAGCATGTACTAATGAGCGACATGGAACATTTCCATCTTGAATTAGAGCTAGACGTTCAGTGGATATGTGTGGAACTGGCAGTGTTCCTAACGACGGATTAAGCTATGGTCCCATAGAGCCTGCGTTGGTATACGATGGGCTACGATTGCCCAAATCTACGATGGCCCACGATGGTAGACACTAAAATATTATGCTATTGCCATCATACGACGACGCACGTCATTGTACGACCATCGTACGACCATCGTACGATGACGAGCGTCATCGTATGATATAGCTTTAGGTGGTAGCCGAGGTAACCCAAAAATGTCAGCCAGCACCTGTTGTGGAGGAAGAGCCAAAAGAACGAGACTTGATGCAGCAGGGAGAGGCAGAGGCGAAGAGGGACAACAGGGGAGACCCTGAACAGAGAGAAGAGCACAGTGATGGTGATGAGGAACCAACAGCGGCCGGCCCAGCCAAGAAAATGAAGACCAAGACCAGGCCTGTGCAGACAACATCCGTGCCAGAACTGAGCTGGCGGAGTGGTTTTCGGAACACCCAATCTTTTGAGACAAAACCAGAAAGGATTTCAAGCAGGTTGAGATGAAGGAGCGGCTGCTGAATGACAAGGCAAAGACATTTGTTCGGCTAGATCTGGTGGGGAAGAATCTACGTACATGATACACCACACAGAGAAGCAATTATGGGAGGTGGAGGGGCTGCAAGAACGTGAAGTCCAGGTCGGGGAAAACCACGTTACGAGTAGGAACAAGTTGGTCCTCGACAACTTCTCCTTGTTGGAGGGCCACGTGCCAGTGAGGACAAAGACATCCCCGCTGGGCGTGATAGGTAGCGCCCCACAGTTGATATGACTGACCAATAGTCTGACGACAGCGCCGTACAGCTCGGTATTACTGTTTCTTCCAAGTCTACCCAACCCCAAACTCTCTTCTTCTTCTTCTTTGATCTTGTTCTTGACTCCTTCTCAGCAGAACAGCTATAGCGATCATGTCAACGTCAACGTCATCTTGCTCTTGACGCCTCCTCAGCCTCTGGAGTGGAATCAGCGCCATGATGATCACTCTGAACAAGTCGGCTCGAATTAATGATGATGAAGTGATGGCTGGGGTTTATATACCCCAAAGGTAGCTACCCCCAAAATAGCTACGAGGACGCAGGATGATCCTGCGTCCTCGCAGGATCGTCGTACGATATCCTACGACGTCGTACGATGCCGTACGATATCGTACGTGTCTGGCATTTACCTGTGGATAGGTGAAAGTTATCTACGTGGTCGTACGATGGTTTACGACATCGTACGACGATCCTACGATGGTCTACGACGTCGACCATCACATACCATCTTTTGAACATTTCAAAAGATGATTTTCCAACCTACGATGGCCCTCGGAGGCCAAAAAATCGTACGTCGACGCAGGATAGGCTCCACGATGCTCCACGATTCTACCATTATAGCCCATCGTATACCAACGCAGGCTCTATGGGACCATAGCTTTAGGAAGGCGGTAGTCATCAGGAGTGGCAGTATTCTTATACAGAAAACACTTGGCTGATTCCTGTGATCGATCAGTGTTGTTAAAATATCCTTTGGAATCTGTATTGTGCATAGACACAATTTTGAATGTGTTAAAGGTTGTGTAGGTGTACTCCCATCTAACCATATTAATACAATTATCTCATGTGAAAAGTTATTTGTTTGTTGTTGTTTGACGACACAACTAGAACACATTGATTCATCGGCTATTGGCTGTCAAACATTTTGTAACTATGACAGTTAGTTTTAGAGAGGAAACCTGCTGCGTTTTTTTTCATTAGCCGCAAGAGATCTTTTATGTGCATCATCTCAAAGACAGTGTTAGCACATACCACAACGTTTGATATGTCAGTCGTGGTGCACTGGCTGGAACGAGATATAGCCCAATGGGCCCACTGACGGGGATCGTAACGTAAACCAATGACACATCGCACGTATAAAATGCCATCTTATCTCTGTACCTGTTGAGGCGATTCGTCTCACAGGCAAAGATAGCACATACCACGGCATTTGATATACCAGTTGTGGTGTACTGGCTGGAACGAAGAATAACTCAATGGGCCCATCGGCGGGAATCGTAACGTAAACCAATGATATATTCCACATATAAAATGTCATCGTATCTCTGTACATGTCGAGTCGATTAGTCTCTCACAGACAGGATAGCACACACCACGGCATTTGATATGTCAGTCGTGGTGCACTGGCTGGAACGAGAAATAACTCAATGGGCCCACTGGCGGGGATCGTAACGTAAACCAATGACATATTCCACATATAAAATGCCATCTCTTTGCATGTTGAGGCCATTAGCCTTGTAGTCAGACATTTCTGGTACGACGACTTCATTGACGTCATTCAGGGTTGCTGACCGTTTGTTCTGTTCATCGGTCAATGGCGTGCACTTTTTAGAACAATGCGATGTCCTATCAAACTGACCAGCATCCAAACGGTTATGACAATGCAGACATAATCAGGTAATAAATATTTAGATTGTATCGAATTGCTACCAGTTTGTCGTTGTTGTTGTTGTTGTTTTGCTTTTTAGAAAAGACATTTCAATATTTTCCTTAAATAGAAGCATTTAATAGAAGACTTATCTTAAAAAGTAACAAACGAAATATATACTAATACTGCCAATAGTCAGACAGGCGAATTCATTATTTATTGTGAACAATGTGTGGGTTTTTTTGTGTTTTTTTTTTGTTTCTATACATTGAACATAACAGAAGACAATAAAATAGCTGGGTAGACATAATGAGTAGAATAATATGGCTGGTATCAGACATTATCAAGTTTAGCTCCCTCTGTTAATATCGTTCATTTGTCAACTGACAACTGAATACTAATTGAATTTGGGGCATAACGTGGTGACTTATATATTGTCATTTACCTACACTTCTTAGCCACCAGTTGCTGTGTTGTACGTATATCCGTCTTTAGATATATTTATGTTTGAAAGAGCCGTTTTGTAAAAAAACGTTTTCTGATGTTTATGCAGGGCTTCTAGATTATGGTAGCCCCACTCCCATGGCTAGTGATATTCAATGTTGGGCTAGTACATAAATACTATTGTCATGCATTACGGCTAGTGAATTGTTTTGGTCAAATATTGCAGTTGAGTATTTTGTAAATATGAATATCCTTTCCCCACCCCAACCCCCAAATGTTAGTGTTTTAAAGCTCCATCTCCCTGTTTAGGTGACATATCTGATTATTACTTTTATTTAGTAAAGTTGTATTAACTTTAAAGTGAAGTAGGGCTAGTGAATTTTTAATTTTTTAATTGTGGCTAGTGGATTTTATAAAAAAATGATGACTATCAGAATTAAAAACCCATTATATACGCATTTACAATAATCATAATTCTTATCAAATTCTTCTCTTATATTTCTTTTCTTCTTCATCATTATCATCATCATCATAATCATCATCAACAAAAATAATGAACAGAACCTATATACATTTAGGAAGCAAGTATATGAAAGGTTGATAAAATCCTTTATTCTAAACCATTAATGGCATGCTCGCCTGTTTAGATAACATATTTGTCCTACAGCTAATTTCAATAACGCGCAGTTGATTTTGCAAATTGCAAATTGCATGCACACAAGGACCAACTAAGGAAACAAACTAACGAGTTTATTTTCGCGTTCTGGTTTCCAAGATCGTTGCAAATATAATGGAAGGAGGACAATAATTGAGGTGGCATGCATAATAAACCTGTACTAACTAGCGATTTTACTTAGTAATAGAAATAATTAGCACGTTGCCGTATCAGGAGAATGTAATTTGTGTTAATTCGAGACAAATTGCGGTGAGTTTTGCAAACGGCAGTGAGCGGTCAACCCCGTGTCATGGGGAACCATGTCGCTGAGCGAACGTACACTGAGTCTCCCGCAGGTTAATCGCATAGGTTAACCATCTCATTGTAATGGATGTACAAATCACTGTTTGTGGCGCTTCATGGTCAGGGACTATAGTAAATGAAATCACGAATAGCACAACAAAGCCTCTTGGTATCAATTAAACAACAACCGTAAAAGTCAAAAGCAAAATAAACAACAATTTATTTCTCCTGAAACCAAGAATCTTTTTTTAGCTTGGTAGGCCTAATGAACAGAATAATATGGTTGGTATCAGACATTATCAAGTTTAGCTCCCTTTTATTAATATCGTTCGTTTGTCAACTGACGAAGTAAACAGGGCAGACATGGGTCTTATTTTGCCGATGGCGGCGGCGTCAACGTTTGTGTTAAAGTTTAATGTTGATGTTTTGCATTTATAAGTCATATGTCAATGAAGCTTGGTTTATTGTTGCACCTATGGAAGTTGATCACAGAGCACCAAAAATTTAATGTTTTACCTTCTTTTTTTTACGTCAAACGGTAAAATAAAAACTATGATCTGACACCATGCATATTATTGCGCAATTTTATATTAAATATTAATTAACATGGATGAACATCAGGTGAGTACGCCTTTACAAAATACGAAACAAAAAGTGAAGTTTGTTTTATTTAACACTACAGCACATTGATTTTTGCATCTTACCATCGGCTATTGGACGTCAAACATATGGTCTAACACTGTTTTTAAAAGAAAACCCGCTATCGCCACATAGGCTACTCTTTTACGACAGGCAGCAAAGGATCTTTTATTTGCGCTTCCCACAGACAGGATAGCACAAACCATGGCCTTTGTTGAACCAGTTATGGATCACTGGTCAGTGCAAGTGGTTTACACCTACCCACTGAGCCTTGCGGAGCACTCACTTAGGGTTTGGAGTCGGTATCTGGATTATAAATCCCATGCCTCGACTGGGATCCGAACCCAGTACCTACCAGCCTGTAGACCGATGGCCTAACCACGACGCCACCGATGCCGGTTTAAAACAATACGAATACCAAAAGAAGTTACAGGATTAGCTTCAAATGGGTTGTTACCAATATCGGGTACACCGGTGATACCAATATTTTTCTGGTAGGGCTGAAGTAGTGTTTTCTGATTTCATTTTATTATAATAGTTGACAGACCCTAGTTTTTAAACACTACAGCATATGTTTCACTATTAGAGCTATTTATGATCACTGAAATCAAACATTACTTACATTTTATTGTTTAGATTATCCATTTCCGTAGAATCGAAGTGTTTCTGGTCATCGTGTTTTTTTCTAATACCATTAAATGCATTTTTCATATGTTTAAAAACGCACGTGCGTCGGAGAAGAATCGGTTATTGATTCGAGTTTTAGTCTATTTTTAAGGATATTTACCGTTTTAAACGTCACAGACTCTTCTTTCACTCTGCTGTAACTTTATCCAAATGTGTTACAGGTCTGTAGATTAACTAAACTTAGTGTCCATTTTTTAAAAGAAAGATGGATATAACATAATCGTAAGTGATATAATAGGCTACTATTAAAACGTCAAACTGAGTATAGCAAGAATAGTGACCATGACTTTTAAAAGTACTCGTAAAACAAATGGTATTTTGAATAACAGATACGGGGATGAGGATATCCAAGCCATCAGATTGGACCCGTCATTGACGATACACCGCGTGCTAAAGCTGCAGCATCTAGTGCATTTTAGTGATAAGCATTTAAAAGTGGTGTTGCTGCTGGTCAAAGGCCGCGGTACGTGCTTCCTTGTATATGGAAAAGCGCAAATAAAAATCACTTGCTGCATTAGGAAACATGAAGAGGGTTTCCTCTGATGACTGCGAGTTAAAAATACCAAATGTTTCACATCCGATAGCCGATGATTAATTAATCAATGTGCTCCAGTGGTGTCGTTAAACAAAACAAACATTGTTTTTTTAAAAGTGGTCTTTTTTCGTAAGATATACAACCCCATGTTATATTGACACACAGTTGTATTGAAAATGACGACGTGTCCTGGGGCTATACAATGGAATGCAGCTGTTGAATTCCATGTCTTTCTGTTTTTGTAGTGTTTAGACAGTAAACAATATGGTTCACAAGCTGTCTTCAGCATCTTACTTTCCCAGCTATTTGTCGGTCCAGCCAATGCGCCACAACTGGTGTAACAAAGGCCGTGGTATGTGCTACCCTGTCTGGGATAGTGCATATAAAAGATTCCTTGCTGCTAATCGATGTACCAGTCATGGTGCACTGGATGGAGCGAGACATAACCCAATAGGCTCACTGACTAGGATCGATCCCAGACCGACCTCGCATCAAGCGAGCGCTTTACCACTGGGCTACGTCCCGCCCCGTAACAATGGCAAGGAGACTTATAACTTGCATATTATGCAATTGACGTTATCTGTTTACAGTGAAAACATCTGCATTGATTAAAACTCTTAATATCTTTGTATTTTGCAGCAGTAACTTATAGGGTGAAGAAGAAAGAATGCGGCTTCAATATCGATGCACATCGTAAGTCCGTCAAACTATCATACCGCTGAGACTCTTAAAGTGATATTTAGCTATCTGACAAATATGTCTGGAGTGGTTCTTAATTGTTGTGTAGTGTTAATAAACAACACTTGATTCTTCTCGTTAAGTCTCTTTCCAGTCTCGGGCGGAATCTAGCCTGAGTACTCTGCAGTTCGAGAGCCAGACGGACATTTGGACGGTTATGATCGCTCTCTTGCTCCTGATTACTCGGGTTCGGTGGGTAGAGCGCTCGCCCGAGGTTTGATGGCAGTGTCTAACCCAATCGCGGGATCCATTCTCTGAGTGTGCTATTCCCTCAACACGACTGGTATATCAAAGGCCATGGTATACACTGTCCTGTCTGTTGTAAAGTGTATATAAAAAGATCCATTGCTGCTAATGGAAAAATCTAGCGGGTATTTCTCCAGGACTACATGCCAAAATTTCCAAATGTTTGACATCCAATAGCCGATGATTAATAAATCAATGTGCTGTAGCTGTAACAGTGTCGTTAAACAAAACAAACACTTTTAAAAATTTGTTTAACTGTCTATAACCTAGAGAGAGAGAGAGAGAGAGAGAGAGAGAGAGAGAGAGAGAGAGAGAGAGAGAGAGAGAGAGTAACCTTTTTACGTGTTCATATACCACTAAGGCTTCGAACACTATAACCTAGAAGGATATTTTTGTACCGGTATCGGAAATTGGTTGGCGTGCCACTATCGACTCGACCTTCTGGCAGTTGCATCCCGGACATGCTCCTGTGTCCTGTGACTGCATCTGCGACAGAATTATTATATTGGTTGGGGTGTGTGGGGGGGGGGGGGGGGGGGGGGGGACATAAGGGCGATTAACCATTTTCACTTGTTAGAAGTCTGCTGTCACTTGTATATTACGTTATATATTGAACGATGAAGTTAAAGTTAAAAATTGTTTTGATTAATGACACTACTAGAGCACATTGATTTATTTATAATTGGCTATTGAATGTCAAAAACTGGGTAATTTTGATTCGTAGACTTCAGAGGAAACCCGCTACATGCTTTTCCATTAGTAGCAAAAAAATCGAGGAGGTTCGTGCCTATATCCAATTAAGGTTCAGGCACGCTGTCCTGGGCAGACACCTCTGCAATCTGGGCTGTTTGTCCAGGACAGTCGGTTAGATGTTCATTGTTAGTGGTTAGTGAGAGAGAGAGAGAGAGAGAGAGAGAGAGAGAGAGAGAGAGAGAGAGAGAGAGAGAGAGAGAGAGAGAGAGGTGTAGTGGTCTTACACCTACCCATTCAGTCGTTAAAACTCGCTCTTGGTGGGAGCCGGTACCGGACTGCGAACCATGCACCTACCAGCCTTATATCCGATGGCTTAACCACGATGACAACGCTTCCGGTTTCTTTGACCAAAGCACCTCAGGCGAGCGCTCTACCGATTGAGCTAGACCACGCCCCTTGAACGATGAAGATTACGGGTTCAATTTCACAAAACATCGAAAGACAAGTTTTGCACGTAAACGTAAAATCTACGACTAAATCACAATTCGTATCACTACTAACAGTACAACTAATGTAGTTTGAAGTACAAACTTTAATTTTCTCTGGTCTTTAAATTGCTCCATAATTATGTAAGTTTCTGCGTGAAATAGATGCCAAACACGTGTAAACGTATGATCTGAATAATTGCTAGTCGCAGACGTAAACTTACGATGTTTTGTGAAATAGGCTCCAGAAGCGGCTACTAAGCCAATTCTTAGCCAGTTTATTAGAGTCAAGCCATGCACTATATTAATTTTCAAACTTTAAAATTCATGTATATAACACAACTAATATTATTAATTTACAGGACTAGTAAAAGTCATAATTCTTCTGAAATCACAATACACACACAAACTAATTTCACTAGAGTGATAATACCTGTATGTTTCCGCTGTTAAAGTGTAAGGGATTTCCGATGGTTTTATGTGCTATATAGTAATGAATTTAAGCAATGTGGTGCGAATAAGCAAACTTAAAACCAGATGTGAAAGCATTAATTGATTTAAGTCGTTAACATCGACTATCTACTGTAGTAGTTGATGACTCAGTATAATAAAAACTGATTCATGGGTGTCTGAGAACGTCCTGCTTTTCTAAACTATTCCAAAAGTTAAATGAGGTAAAACCATTTTATTTAATTTGGCTTCTTCCTGCACATGTTTAGCTTCTAATGAAAGTCAAATGAACTTAAACTTGATTATCTATCTCTCTCTCTCTCTCTCTCTCTCTCTCTCTCTCTCTCTCTCTCTCTCTCTCTCTCTCTCTCTCTCTCTAACTCACTCTCTCTCTGTGTGTGTGTGTCTGTATCTCTCTTTCTCTCTAAGTGCACCATCGTAAACGTCATCCATAATTCATAAATAATAATTTGTGTTTCGCGACACTGTTCCCCATTTTATAACGCAATCTTAGTGTCTAACTACCTAAAGACGACGCCACACAATACAAGTGCATTGTACGAGAATAGCCGACTGACAAGACAAGCATTACGATTTCATCGGTTGCTATACAGTGGATGATTCTCGTGGCTATTCCTATACGAGGCACTCGTATCGTGTGGCGTCGCCTTTATACAATTTTAGTGCTAAAATAGCTTCGTAAATAAGGGTGGCATCAATATTAGTGTGGTCTGACTATTTGATTTACGAAATAGAAAACAAAAATAATTCCGGGTTAACCATTTCCTAGCATGTCCAACGACTGAAACGTGTATCGAGAAGTAATCAATCAAATCTTTAAGTTATAGATATGGATTTAACATTAATTGACACAACCACTGTTTTAGGCCATGTTTATTTTGTTTTATCTCATATATAAATATTTTAAAATGCAGTTGTGTTAGGGCGAGTGTATTACAAATACAACAGCAGGCATGCTTTGAATGTGATGTGTTAATTAGTCGTGCTCTCCAGCTTATAACTATCTTGTAGTAAATTACCATAATTGCCGTGAGTGTAATTGCATTGAGTTCCAAGGTCAATATGGATGTGTTTGTTATAAAGCCAGAGGCAAACAAGTCATATTGGCGCCTGTACAGGTTGGAAGCCTTTGTTATCAGCGCCCCAGGTCTTTGATTAAAACTAAAGTTAAACAAGGTTGGACCTTTTTCGCAGACTAAAAGTTAATGTAGAAGGTTGTGGTTTTTGTGGGGTTTTTGTGGGTTTTTTGTTGTTTGTTTGTGTGTGTGTGTGTGTGTGTGTGTGTGTGTGTGTGTGTGTGTGTGTTTTAATTCCTTTCTAACTTGTGCTCAGTCGGTAGAGCGCTCGCCTAAGATGACTGCGTCGTAGGATCGAATCACCTCAGTGGACCTATTCTCTTACTGTTTTTTTGTTGTTGTTTGTTTACCGTCCCAACGAGTGCACCTCGATTAGTATATCAAAGAGTTGGTATGTGCTTTCTCATCTGTGGGATGGTACATATAAAAGATCCCTTGCTACTAATGAAAAAATGTAGCGGGTATCCTGTCTAAGACATTAATATAATATATCAAATTACCATTTGTTTGACATCCAATAGGCGATAATTGATAAATCAATGAACTCTAGTGGCGTCGTTAAACAAAACTCACTTTATTTTCTAAACTAGTTTTATTATTATTCCGTTACTGTTGAAATAAATCACTGGCCTCAGTTCTTCCATTATAATGTGTTCGAATTTGCGAGTTGAACCCTTGTCACTGAGTGATCCATTATTTTCAGGCAGTTCGATCAATTCGTAAAGTGACGCCGCTGGCGGTGACCTAATGCACTGTTGTAATAACTCTGCATCGAAAAAGTGTTAGTAACGATTAGAGCATTCCCTGATTATTAACAACAATCAAATATGTTGACAGTGGGCAACCAAACAAAAAATCGACTTCGCGGTCAACTCTACACTCGCGCATTGGTTCGATGTTTGCGATTTGCGTTAGCTTTGGTCTGGAATGTTTAACTTAGGGAATGATGAAACATGGTTTAATGTGTTCTTATGCAATTGATGATCCATTCTATGTGCGAGTTTTAACATAGCAAAAGAGAACACCTAGGACAGAACTGTAACACTACTTCTGTTGGGCAAGTCAAGGTGACTACAATTGGAGTACACGCGCGCTAATGCCTATAATAGCAATTAGCGGCGATACCCGATAATTGAATTTAATGTAGTTTTGAATTCAATCGTTCTCGCGGTTGCTTTGACGTCATCATACACTGTTTCACGCCACTCATGGGCTAGTTTACGTCACGAATTATCGCTAGCTGCCACCTCCTTTTTCTTCAACTGAGCCAAGGTTTTTCATCAACTGAGCCAAGGTTTTTCTTCAACTGTGTCAAGGTTTTCATCAACTGAGCCAAGGTTTTTCTTCAACTAATCCAAGGTTACAACACGCTTTTTGCAGTCGATAAGTTGGAGGGTTTTCTTTTTCTTCTTCTGTAAACAAATGCCACCTTCGAGGAAACGTTCAGTACGAACGAGAAGATCCCCAGCCAGAGGAATAGGTATAAAAAGAAGAAGAGGTCCGGCTGCCACAGTTTAAATTTTCAAATTCAACATCTGCCTCGGTTTCAGCACGTCCGGGCGAAGACACCATGGTAATGGCAGACGGGGAAGTGCGTTCTACCCACTGTCGGCTGACCTCGCATACATGGTTTTGAGAGAAAATAGAGATGATACCATTATACGTTTCCATACTTTTTGCCAACACCCCAGGCCGCCAATACAGTGGTCTTCCCCGCATGCCCACCCCCACATATCAATTTAATCAAGCGTCCCCAGTGTTAGTAGACAGTAGCTTTGATAAGGTGGCGGAACACGGGGGGGGGGGGGGGGGGGATTATATTGGTTTATCTTTATTACTAAAATCGGCCAATGAACTTGAGTGGGAATGTCGTAATCAGTGAATGTTACCTTGCAGTGAAAAATTCGCCAAATAAACCCGTGGAAAATATGTTTCCCAATATGGCTCAATAATTGTTGAAGTATTTAAAGGACATTCGATTTGCAGCCACGAAATCGACAGGCTGGATTACATATGACGAACAATATCGTCTTAAAAAGGCGAAATTTCCAAATTCGTCATGGGGAACTATTGATTCCGAAAAATGGTCTATGTATGTATAAGATCTGAAACCAGAACGGTAGGCAGTTACGACCAGGTACCATTTTCGGACCGTGCAAATGAAACTAATGGCTCTGAAAAGTTTACCTCGACAAAAGCCACTCGGCTGATTTGTGTTTGGGTTATAACAAGGGAAAATGTCATTTCAACACGCGTTGCAAATTCAGCCACATTTGCGATAAGTGTGGGGGAGCTCACCCCAGTTTCATGTGTTTTCGTCCCCTGGGATCAAACGTTCGCCGCTAAACCCGTCTTAAACAAACAACTTTATGCTCTTGATTATACTCCTATTAAGTGCAATGTATTGCATTTTTATTTAAGTAACTGCCAGGACGAGCAGGCTTGCTCAGTGACTTTAAATTTGTATTTTTTTCATTGCAATGTACAGATCCTTGGGAAGCCACGGAGGCAAAAAAACCACCTAGTTAGTGTCAAAAAAGCTCCACATACACTTGCGGAAATTTTATTTTAAGGAAATAAAAGCTGGTAGAGTTGCACGAACTTTTAATTATAGGGTAGCCTACTTCCAAATTTGCAAATTTCTCCTCTTGTATTGGTGCCAAAGAAAACAAAAATAGATTTTCGGGTCATTCATCACTTATCTTATCCAGGTAATTTGTTCGTTAATGATTTTATTGACCCATAAAAATGTTCTGTATAATACTTAATAATTGATGATGCGGTACTAATGATTCAAGATTTAGGGCAGGGAGCGCTACTTGCAAACTGCGACATCGAAGAGGCATTCAGGTTACTACCCATCTCACCATCAGATTTTGATTTTCTAGGTTTTCAGTTTAACGGACAGTATTATTTTGATAAAAAATCTTTCCATTGGGGCTTCTATTAGTTGCGCCCTTTTCTAGAAATTCTCAACTTTTATCAATTGGCTCATATCTGAAGAAAAAAAAATATCCTTCATTATTTAGATGACTTTTTATTTGGGGGCCGAAAATGGGACAAATGAGTGTTACAACCTTCTTAGTGTCTCTGAATGCTATTGCGAAGACATTGGGGTCCCACTGGCTAATGAGAAAAATCGTGGGACCCACTTCAATTTCAACATGTCTAGGAATAGATGCTACAGATTTGATGGCACTGAAATTGCCTACTGAAAAACTCAATGAGTTAAAAGAGGGTATCCAACTCGTACTTACAATGAAAATGGTTACACTTAAATAATTACAGTCGTTATTAGGTCGTCTAAGCATAATTGATGGGAAGCGTCCAAGGCGCCTCAAAGATATTACCTTTTTAGAGTTATTCCCAGCAGTAGTAGCTTTAACAATATGGGGCATTCACCTTAAAAACAACAACAACAACAAAAAACCAGTTTTGTTTCATGTCGACAATAAAGCGGTCGTTTATATAATTAATAAAAAGACATCAAAAGCTCCAGCCTTAATGTGATTATGCATGTATACGCACGCACATATACATGCATACATTTTATACAATTTATATGGCGTTATAGTCTCACACTGTTGAAACCTTGAGTCTAGACTCTTAAGTTCATAAGCAAGGTTTCAGTCTAAGACTCTTAAGTTCATAAGCACGGCGCCAGACTCACATGGTTGTTATGCCTAGATCAAACCACAAATAAATTGCAATGACTTCGAATCGATGAGTGCGTGTGGTAGAGTATAGTGTGGTTTATCCTTTGCAATAAGTATGTTTATAAATTCAAGTTAGCTGAAATCGTAACATCGGCGAACTGTCATCTTTTAAAAAACAATCAGTCTCAGCCATACCCTGTCCTCCGCCGCGTCTGTCTATATCATCATCGCCACGACCTCAACCATCACTATCACCTATCACTAACACCACAACCACCAATATAGGCAGCTCTATCTCCAACACCACCACATCAACCACAATCACCAGCTCTACCTCCAACACCACCACCTCATCCATCAACCACAACCACCAATACCACAAACTTTATTTGCAATATCACCACCTGTCATCAATATCACCAACACCACAGCATCAACAACAGCCACCAATATCTCCAGGTCTATCTCTACCCATCATTACCATTACTTCAACCGCCACTATCACCACATCAGCTATATCCACCATTATCACCAGTGCTATCATCATCATCGCCACCACCACCTCAACCACCGTGATTACGACCACATCAACCATCATTATAATCAACACCAACCACAGCCACCATTATCACAATTTCTAAGTACATCACCACCACCACCTCAACCACCATCATTATTAACACTTCAACCACCACTATCACCAACACTGCAACAGCAACTACATAGTTTATCACCATTCCTGTCACCACCACCACCACCACCTAAAGTACCAATACCATCGCCACCAACCACAGCACCACCCTCATAATTAACTCTCACCATTTTAACCATTAACATCAATATCAAAACCACCACCATCACCTCTCCTGCCACCATCGATATTGACATTCTTCCGCCGAGCCTATTACATAGTTGAAAAGCCAAATTATCGGTTCCGTCAGTTTATAAGAAAGATGTACTTTATTTCAATCTCCCAATCATGTCAAAGTTTATTGGGAAAATGCCAACTATACTGAAAAGATGGACGTACTTTTCAATTACAGACTCAGAGGCGACTGTATTCAAAGACGGATACTGGATTCTCTGTTTATTTACTTAAGTCGTCCGTGTTTCCACACTTTAAAAATCTATGTTTGCATAACAACGGCGGAAATGACGCATTCGACAGGAACGGAGTAAATGTGAAGTCCTCCTTTGCTTGACACTTGAAAGGCGAAGAGCAACGACCCGGATTTAAATCAATTATGACACAAACACTGTCTGGGCGGGAAAGCAACAAAGTCAAACTGTGCGATATTAAGTTAATGGAAAGAGAGTAAATTCTCTTGCTAAAGAATTTTGTTTCAATGACAATGCTTAAAAATTCCACGTCGCTGATCGTATTGCCGTTGGAATTGTTGATGCACTGCTTGCTGCCGTTGTTTTTCTTTCTTGTACCATAGGATCAATGTTTTTGCTGAGTTTTATTAAAGACGTGCGTGGTTAGATTAGATAAAAATGTCAGTTCGTGTATACATAATGACGGTACATGCACACATGGCCAGCCACACGAGAACATGATAATTGACGGCGAACGAGTCGTCGTGCATTGAATTGGACTCTTCTGTTTAATCGTCTACTCTTCCGTCGGCCATTGTCTGGTTTTTTGTTTTGTTTTTACAGAAAAACTAAATGCTTTGTATTTGTTTTAATGTAATATTTACTCGTTTTCTAGCGTATATATTAAGGCACGTCATATCAACCACTTGCTATTTTATCAAAGTCTCTAATAATTTCCTTCAGGAATATTTAAATTTACTTTTTGTTTTTATGTATTAAATGTAATATTTAATGAAGCTCTGTTATAGTTTATTAACTTATGTTAAAACATTTTATATGGTACCTTCAGCTGCACATGTAAAACATAGAATGAAAAGTGTGTTTTTGTTTAACTAGAGCACATTAATTTATTAAACATCGGCTATTGTATGTCAAACATTCGGTAATTGTAACATATAGTCTTAGAGAGGAAACCCGCTACATTTTTCCATTAGTAGCAAAGAATCTTTTATATGCACCGTCCCACAGACAGGGTAGCCTTTGATATACCAGTCGTGGTGCACTGACTGGGACGAGAAATAGCACAATGAGGCCACCGACGAGGATAGATCCTAGACCGACCGCGCATTAGGCGAACTCTTTACCACTGGGCAAATTAGAATGAAACACATTGCAGTTTAATTTGCTGATTTTATTTTGTAGTTCGGAAACGTGCACACGATGACCGACAGGTAAGACAACACTGTTCCGTAAACAATACCGAACAACAGTTTAAAAAATCAAAAGAAAAACTATAGACCAATTTACGTAGTATAGGAGCCTGGAGATATGACGTAGTTTTAGTTTTTTTTACCTCATGTTTTTTTTTCTTTGTTGTTTTGGTTTACTGTTTGGTTTTGTTGGTGTTTGTTTTGTTTGTTTGTTATTATTGTTGTTGTTGTTTGTTGTGTTTTTTAGCTACGGAATTTTGGCGTTTTTATTGTTTACGCTGAATGCTAAAAGTGTAATATTCTCTAGTATTGTTAATTGACACATAATTAAAAGATGCGGATGATTTTGTCTATATATTTTATTCACGTCAACTTGAATTCAGAATTATACGCAGTTCGATATAAATGAGTTTTTATAGTATCCAATCAGTCGCACCAACAAAACTGACGATTTCTCATTGCTAGGAATTAGCCGTACAGATTCAGTGTTAATCTGTCTGGCATCAGGCATGATGTAACGCAGAAATGCTACATGTATGTTACATTTTCAACGGAAGCAAAACAGACCCACAAGTATTCAGAATTGTCGACAAATCACTTTCAATCACACATTTAAAATCGTAGAGGATTACGAATACAAATGTTCTTCCTGCTTTCGGCAAGGTAAACACCTGCAAAGACCAGTGCAAAGCTAGTAATGGTTTGAGATGATAGCCGTGCATCAGACACGGTATCATTGAGGATTGTAGGCACTTGTAATAGCGCACCAAACAAACATACATTGTGTTATATAAAATTCACATCATAAGTGCGTCCATATAAGGAAAATATGTATAGTACACAATGCCTTCAGCAGATCTTTTATAGACATATAACGCATTTACTAACTTGGACACGTGTAGATGCACTCAGATACACAAACCAATGAAAACTCAGACGTATATATACATACGCGGACATGCTCTCTTTTCTTTTCACCCTATATTTTAGTATGTCGATCTCTCTTTTCGTCGTCTTCTCCGTATTTGTCTCTTTGTCTGTCTGTACGTTTCTGTCTCTGTCTGTCTCTGTTTCTGTTTCTGCTGGATGTGATATGTTTAGTAATTTTGACATATAATCTTTTGGAGGAAACCAGCTACATTTTTCCATTAAGAACAAGGGATAGCAGGCGAGCACTTTACCACTGGGATACGTCCCTTCTGTTGAGTTGTAAGTACATTTCTCTAGTGTCAGTGTAGGGTGTAACGTGTGCTCAATAGTTACGGCCAATTACCGAAACAAATATACAAATTACGCCCCTGGGAAGAGATTCTGCTTCCTGACAGGATAGAGGATAGTTCCGTGCAATGATTTCTGTATTAGCGATGAATGCTGTTCCATCCCAATGGGAAATCGGGTTATTGTGTCCTTTATGATACAGAGCTTTTCCTTTTGCGAACTTAAACCGCAGAAACAATTAACGCATTCTAACTCGTGTATGTCTGTATCACAGACCCAGAGCTAGTTTGGCAAAATCGCCACAGACAAACACATTTACTTTCCTGTATTTGTCTTTAGTTCCACGATGTCCAAATGTCTTCCTCTCTCAGACGTTCCAACCAGTGCAGCATAACTGGAGAAATGCCGTGGTGTGTGGTTTCCTGCCTGTGGGAAAGTGCATATAAAAGATCCCTTGCTGCATTAGGGAAAATGTAGCGGGTATCCTCGTATCAATTACCAAATGTTTGACATCCAATAGCCGATGATTAATAAATCAATGTGCTCTAGTGGTGTCATTACAAAATAAACCATCCACCACAATTTGGCGCACTGTCGGAGTACACTGGCAATGTTCACATTGAGGAGGAGGGTCCATCTTTTAAATGCATGCATATGTTATACGTGTCTGACACAAAACGACCTAATCCTTCCTGCACCTTCTTTAAGAGGACTGCCATCCTCCAGGACCGACTTGACAGAATGAAGATTTTTCAATTTGACAAGTCGAAAAAGATATACTGATGGAAAGAAATAAGGGGACACATCAAATTGTACACCAAATTTAATTCCCAACTAGCGTAGTAATGTCTGTATTTGATACGAAGTTGTAATGAGGGATTGAATGTCTGTAGTGTTGAATGTGCTGCCTGTATGTTCCCAGTGAATTTCTGACAATATGAATCGATTTTTGATGCAGTCATTATTTCTTGTTGTAATCTGTGTGATCCTTTATTTCTTTCCATCAGTATATATATGTTAATATGTTTAAAAGTACTGTATGGAAGATTAACAATGGCATGGGGCAAATTCAAAGCACACATGACAGCTGAAGCTGCCTTTTCATTGTCATGAATGAAACCATTCACACACACACACACACACACACACACACGCACACGCGTTTATATACATATGGAATACCAAACGAGCTTGCCTATCATACCATTGTTATAAAAATAGTGAACAGGTTTGGTATCTGACAAGCGAAAGCGAGTCAGATACCAACACTATTCACGAGTTTCATAAACATTGGTATGACAGGAAAGCTAGTTTAAAACAGACCAACTGCAAACAGCCGCATCGCAGTAAACAGATGTTGAGACCTACTACACGTTATTTTTCTACGAATTGTGTCAGCAAGTGAACTACGCCACGTTAAATATTGAGTGATTGTAATGACATGACCAATATCTTACACTGGTGTGTAATAAATAGAGAATACTATATGAGTGGCCGTTAGATACCATTGATCTTACAGCGAGTTGTTTAAAACGTATCTAACGAGCGAAAGCGAGTTGGATATAGAGAATATTACATGAGTGGCCGTTAGATACCATTGATCTTACAGCGAGTTGTTTAAAACGTATCTAACGAGCGAAAGCGAGTTGGATATAGAGAATATTACATGAGTGGCCGTTAGATACCATTGATCTTACAGCGAGTTGTTTAAAACGTATCTAACGAGCGAAAGCGAGTTGGATATAGAGAATATTACATGAGTGGCCGTTAGATACCATTGATCTTACAGCGAGTTGTTTAAAACGTATCTAACGAGCGAAAGCGAGTTGGATATAGAGAATATTACATGAGTGGCCGTTAGATACCATTTAACTTACAACGAGTTGTTTTAAACAACGAATTGTAAGATAAATGGTATCTAACAGACACGAATGTTGTATTCTATTTCTTACATATCATGAAAAAACAATTTTAAAATAATTTTAAATGCCTTTTCCCAACGAAACCCTATTTATGGCCTTTGCGCTTACACTAGTTAACTTGTGCGTCACAGATAACTTCCGGTTAACTTGTACGTCACGGAGTGATCGATTCGATCGTTCTTTTTTTTCTTTTTTCATTGCATGGTATGGAATTGGTGAACCTTGTAATCATGTAGGAGCAGCCAGTCGTATGTCTTTAAAATCTTAACGCCCGTATATGTGTTATCAAAAATAACGAATGCTGTTCTCACCAACGGGTGTGTAAGAAAAGATCAATCTGATTAAAATTAGCTCTACTGGTCTCGCCAGTAGATCTAACAGCATTGCGTGGACTCCCATGTCTAGGTGACATTTCATCTATAAATAACAATTTAAATATCGACCAATTACACTTCGCCTTTTATAACGTTATTCGGGGGCATACAAATTCTACAAATATCGGTCGAGACTATTTATGCAATAGGTGAACTTGTTGGTCTATTTCAACATTGAAACAACAGGGGGGGGGGGGGGTGCAGTAATAAACTCTGGATTGTATACTAGTATAAACATATTTTATGGCTATACCATCACGTTTTGGTTTTGTTTCGTCTTGAAACGACTTTTATATAAAATGTTATATTGAAATTAGTTTTCGGCATACTTCGTAATTCGCCTGAATCATTTCGTATACCCTCGGCATAATCCCGAATAATCTTTTCAAATCACTGGCATGATTTTGCAAGTAAGGTTTTGATTGGTCGAATGAAAGGTCAGCTGGACATAAGCTCCTAAGGGCTGCTGTTAGATTCACATGTAATAGTGGAGCTAATTTTAATTAGATTGAGAAAAGATATTATTATATACATAGACAGACGCATGTACGTACGAACGTACGCACTCATACATATAATATATAAATATTCAAACATCAGTACACACACACACACACACACACATAGAAATACATACATATATACATACATACATACATACATACACACACACACACACACGTGTACATACATACATACATACATACATACAAACGGGTAACCCAAAATATACTCACGTTTGCTTGACACCTAACAGACAACAAGAGTCCCAAACATAACGTGTTTACATGGACACAGAATAAGCATTCCAAAAGCATGTAGGGCTACAACGGCGATAAATATATATCGTGGTATTGTGAAATGTTTACAGCTCGCCCCTTGTACTACCACAGCTAATCACTGCCGCAGTTAGTTTCATTATGACTGATTAATATGAACCGCGTTGTGATTAATGTGCACGCAGATATACTCAGCCCATCGTCGGTCTTAATATTATGAGTGCAAAATGTCGTTTCAAACATCTGCGTGCCATTAAACATCGCCAATACCAAGTTTATGCCCGTTAAATCGAGTCATAAAATCGCTTAACTCGTATAAAACGCGCCTTGGTAGAAAGCATTTTGGACAGGCCGTGCTGACGTTGGCCCGAGTACTCTGCCGTTGGAGATTTAGACGGACATTGGTCATAAGACAGCGATCATGACCGTCCAAATGTCCGTCTAGCTCTCCAACGACAGAGTGCTAGGGCTATGTTGACGTATGCAGGTTTGTGTGCAGAGGGGGTTTTGGGGGGTTGACCCCGCCTCCACGCGAAGCCCTTTTTTCTCAAATGTACTTTACGGGGGACATGTCCCGACGTCCCCCACCCCCCCCCCCCCCCCCAAAAAAAAATTATTAAAAAAATAAAAAAAAAATATAAAAACACCCTTCACTCGCCATGGTCTAGACCCTCAACCCCCTCCCCACATAATATCCTAGACACGCGCCAGGTACAGAATTCGCTATTCCCTGAGCTACATTTGGTTCAGCCCGTTTTTCGTCGCGTTCGCTAACTTTTTCTAATTATTTTGACTGGTTGCCGAACTGGTCATTCGGTTTAGCGCGTAGCGCATAAACCAGTCTAGCGGACGTGTTTCTGCTTGGTCTGGCTGAACTCAGACTCATTGCCCAGCTGCATTTCGTCTCAGTGGGGTTATCACTTACTAGTAGTTGTGTTGAAAGCCTAATTGGGTGCGTGCGATGCGAGCGGTTTTTTTTTTTGGTTTTTTTTTAAACGCTTACGGCCAGCAGCCACAATGAAATAACCGATCGCTCGCTTCTGTGATATGTTAAGCAAATGTTATTTAATTACTTTACCAAAAAATATAGGCGCAACTGTGATACTTCACTTTTAACATAAGACATTCAGATCTATTTTACAATGTTATCGGCACAAGATATGGGAAAATGCATATTTGAGATAGAAGATCAAACAATTCGTCAGTGTAGCTAGAGTTGAGATCGAAACAACAGCCACCAAGGTGTATCTCTGTTTCCAGCCTGTACTGATAAATGGCTCACAAGGTTGCACATCAACGTCAGTTTATAACGTGCAGATCAATACGGTTTCCATGTCAGAATATATCCAGTGAAAAATACCACGGGTGTTCGGGTCATGGTTGGCGTTTATGGGTGCTTAGCTAGTACCGCTCGATGGAACGAGTAAATCGCTAACAGACTATTCGGGTCCTGGGCCCCGTTCCACGAACGAATTGTAGCTAAGGTTAATTGTAGTGACTTTACAGCTCTTCCATAAAGCAACCTTGCGGCAGTCGTAAGCGCCCCTTTAATGATTAATATGTTATTTGCAAAGAAGTGCGAATTACTTCAATAATAAATTGGTTACCGATATTTCGGAACATCTTGGATGCATTTATTGCTATTCGACATGCATGAAGTAACTTTGTCAGTTTATGTGCTAAGCGAAACTTGCCGAATGCATCCCGTATTTTCGTGTGAAGGTTGTACGGCCTAGAATAGTTTTCATGGAACGCCGAGTTTCATCAAAAAGGTATTTGGTATGTATTAGATCTATTTTTACACAATAAGTTAGTATCCTTCTTAGAAAATGATCAAATCATAATCTAACTGCCATTTGATATCTACGTTAGTGGCTTACAATTGCCTCGTATTACATTTTCACAGTAATTTACGACGATAGTAAGCTACGCGGCGTCGTGGAACGGGCTGGCGATCGTAGATACAAATTAAGTTCGCGATGGTAGGTATTTACAGCAATAGTAGTGCTAAGATAGCTTCGTGGAACTGAGCCCTGGGGCCTATTTCAGAAAACATCGTAAGTTTACGTCTGCAACTAGCAGTTATACCGGTCGTTCATTTACACGTGGTTCGCATCTATTTCACGCAGCAAATTACATCATTACGGAAGATGGAGCATTTTAAGGACAAAAGAAAATGAAATATGTGTACTTCAAACTATATTTGTTGTACTATAATAACAACAAGAAGTACTGTGGTTTAGTCGTAGATTTACGTTTACGTGCAAAACTAGGCTTACGATGTGTTGTGAAATTTGGCCCTTGTTGGAGTGTATGGGTGTTTAGTTTGTACCACTCGCGTACCCTGTATTGTCGTATATATTGACTAGAGGTCGGCAAATCAATGTGATCAAATACAAATCCCCGCTCACTAAAAACAATAACCGTAAAAAAAAGAAAAGAAGACATTTACGACACAAAACCTATTTCGGTCGATTCCTAGATTGATAATCGTTCTACCTATACCGTTTAATATCATCCATGGAACAATTTTCATGTCGTATTTACCGAAAACTCTGGCAACTTCGTCTCAAAAACACCAGCTTCCGTCAAGTGTGAGCTTAGGATCCGCCCACTGGCCTGTCATGGATACAGATTAAGGTTAACGACCGATACAGTTTTTGTACTGTAAAGACAGATTATAGAATGAGCGGGAGTGCTAAACGGAATTTATGAAACGAGTTTGGGAATTGGTTTATTTCCCAAGCGAGAACAAGTGGTATAAAACAATTCCGAAACGAGTTTCATAAATTACGAATGGCACTCCTGCGAATGTTATAATTTATTTATTATCCACAAACTATGATTTTGAACAAACGTTAAATGTGATTGTAATCGCTTTACAGACGACCTTAATAACATCCAGCGGTGTCAAATGATGTCAATTTCAGAACCCGCGACTGTCGCAAGCTTGCAGCTGATATAGCGACTCGTCAGTAGTGTCAATAAGAGTTTTCAAGGTATTGTTATGACCCAAGCAATAAAGATCACATGGGGAAAATACGACATTTATGTAACCGTTTACTGTACACCATGTGGGTAATAAAGAGAGAATAATACATGAGTGGCCGTTAGATATCGTTTATCTCACGAGTTGTTGAAAGCGAGTTTGATACGTTTTTAAACGAGTTGTGAGAAAAATGCTATCTAACGGACACGAATATATCATTCTATTTCTTACATATCCTCAAAAAAACAAACAGATTTAAAGCAAATTTATACATATTTTTCGACGAAAATATATTTTCAACCGTTTGCACTTATAGCTGACTTACGCGTCACAGACACATGGTTGTCAGGTTAACTACACGTCGCATTGTAATCGATTTCCCTCGTGTTGTTTTTCATTGGATATATGTCATTGGTGACCTGGTCATCACCTAGGAGCAGCCAGTTGTATCTCTTGAAATTGTTAACACACGTACATGTGTTAACAAGTATTTGTTATCATAAATAAAGAATGATGTTCTCACCAACGGGTGTGTAAGAATTTTCTTTATCATATAATTTCAAGCTTAATACAACGTGTTTTAGGAAACTCTACACGCAACTTTCATTTCAGTCCGCCATTATATATATAGGCGGTTCGGCCTTAGGTTTTGAGTAGGGCCGGCCTCCCCTCCCTCCCGACCCTCACCTGGTCACACCAATGTTTAAAATATGACTGGCAGCCCCTTTCCTCTTAACCTCCCATGGGCTTAATGAATATTGTTTAAGAATTATTATTAATATTAGACCAGCCCATCTAAATTTGCGCCGAAAATATATTATATTAATAATTTATATAGGATAGTAATGTTGATAAGTTTCTTTCAAGGCGCAGCCAAACTTTTTTAACCCCAATTTCCCCCTTTTCATACTTTTGGCGTTAATTTTCAAAATTTCCCCTATTTGTTAGGTTATCCCTGTCCCGAGTCAGACTCCCGATCCTATCGGAGGCCGGACTCGGGATAGGCGTGTTCGAAACCCTAGTGGTATATGGACACGTTAAACAAGTTACTAAGCTAAGCTATATATATATATATATATATATATATATATATATATATATATATACACAATCAAACCTGTCACAAGTGAGTAGATAAACGTGGCCGCTATAGACGGGTGACCGCTGAGTACAGGTTGCCACATATAGTCTTTAAAACAGTTCTTGTTGTTTCTTGTTTTACCGTCTGTACTGCTACGGATATGTGCTTCACAGTTGACTATAAATCAACTTTTGACATGTCGTCTCCTTCAGAAATAATGCAAATGGAATGTATTAAATTAACAGTTCTCAAACAAGTTTTTTTCCATTTCATTATTTAATTCCTATTTCATGTGGTGTATTATCATAGTAAGTGGCCGCTTAATACAGGTATTTTGACGATTTGGGATCCGATTTAGGTGGCCGCTGGCCGCGTTAGACAGGTGACCGCTTATTACAGGTGCATTTACATTATAAATCGTTTGGGAGGAAAAAAACGGCCGCTTTAGGCAGATGACCGCTGAATACAGGTAGCCGCTAAGACAGGTTTGACTGTATATATATATATATATATATATATTCAATATTTCGTGTGATGTGTCATAAATGGAAGAAACACATATAATTAGACAGGTCTAGACTTCTGTCATGTTAGCATTTCTAATGATCTATGTACCTTTCGGTGCCAACGACATGTATCACTATCGGGATTTCATCTGTCGTATCATCATATCATGTTCCAAGTTCACAACAGCACGGCGTGCAAGTTCAGACACAGATTGCAGATGTAATATAACGCTCATGGTTAATAAAGAACTGCTGTATGTAGTATTAATAATGAAGCTGAAACATAGCACAGATGACAGCGATGACATTGGCGATACACAGAAAAAGGTTATATACTAAGCTACATCTAAATTCTTTGAAGCACAACGGGCATGTCTCAGAATTAATTATGTTCACTCTTGTTAACGTGTAATTGAAACGCAATAATAATACAATAGTTTAAAAGCAATTCACCAAGTAATCTGCGACAAAACGTCAATACCTTATCATATAGTGTGAACTGATAATATCTGCTTTTGTTCGTAAGAGGTCCACTCTGTGTGTATATGTATATGTATATGTATATGTATATATATATATATATATATATATATATATACCGGATCACGTCGAGGACCTAATATTTATCCGATTTAGACAGGATCCGGTGTTTAGAGGGTCGCGTTTTAGAATTTAGAAAATTAGTAATCATGACACCTGGCCGATTTTAACAGGATTTCGAATTGTTCAGAGTCCGGTTTATACACACGTGTGTGTGTGTGTGTGTGTGTTCGTGCGTGTATGCGTGTGTGACCAGAAAAGAGAAAATAAGCCAGTAAAACATGATTCAATGGCTGGCTAATAGATATAAAATAATATATATACTGATTATACTTTCTATATGACAAATTGATAAAACAATAACACATAACAATCCATCACTCCTTTGTATATAATATAAAATAATAATAATAATAATAGCAATATATCAGAGTAATTGTACATGAGGGAAACATGCCCCAATTCCTATATGCCGCATGACAACTTGAGCTATCACTCCGCCATGCCGTTACATCTCGCTACCACATTAATGGAAAACCGATTTAATGCTTGAAAACATATACTGGCTTTCAGGTTAAAACGCGGGCGACAAACACACTTCAGGGGACATTTTATTCGTTTTAGAGAGCAAATTCGTCTTCGATAACTGTCCGTCTCTAAATTGATTTCTCCAATTTTATAGCTATCCATTGTATCCTGGTGCGATCATTCTATTTATCAGTCTTTGTCCTAAGACATGGCCTAGCAGCCTCCCTTCTCTGGTTTGCTCGAAAGAGGTTGAACACATCGACTGCAGCTGTTGGTGATAATCGGATTCCATCACGTAAGACCTCGAGAGTCCAACTCCACACTGCTACATGATACAGAGACAGAACTCGAATTGCTTCAAGTGTATTTCCCCCAGTGAAGAGATCTATCAAACGACAGAGGACACTTAGGAGTTCACTTGTGTTGGTTCGGCTGCAGGAGCTGTGTCGATCAGATGTAAAATGAAACAAACCAACAGGACCAGTAAAATCCAGAGATAAATAAGAAATAGAATATCTCTGTCGTATCCGTGTAGATCATCTCTAGGGATGAAACTTAAAGTTTGTTTTTTGTTTAACTACACCACTAGAGAGAACATTGGTTAATTAACCATCGGCTATTGGGTGTTAATTCTGACTAGTAGTCATTAGAGAAAACCTGCTTCATTTGTGTTTCCATTTTTCCAAGTGATCTTTCATGCGCACTTTCCCGCAGGCAGAAAGCACATACCATATATATACTGAAAAAAAAGAAACTTCCGATTTGTACATATAATATTTGTTGTGTTAAAGAATTCATTGTGTAATGAAATTATATAGGTAGTATTAGCCTTGAGCTGTATTATCAGGATTCATGAATTTTATCGATTATTTTTGCACTGTTAATCGTCGACAACGTGAAATTCAATTTGCACGTGCATTCATGGTTCAACATGTCCCGTGTAGTATTCGGTCAATTTTTACTTGTCAATGTGAACGAAAACGCTTCAAAATGTGTAAAAAAATTAACGTTTTTTTACATTGTAGCATTTTTAGTATGCCAAGAATACCCAATAATTTACGCGAACGGGAGATTGGCATGCTTGATGCTGGCATGTCGACAGAAGACGTTGCAAGGCATGTTGGGAGTTCTAGTCGAGCGATACGAAATCTTCGCGTAAGATTTCGAACGACAGGAAGCACCACCGACTTGCCACGTCGTGGACGTCCGCGTGTTACAACGCGTGGTCAAGACCGCTATATCATGAACACGCATTTGCGCAATCGATTTCAAACTGCCACTACTACTGCTGCTAACACACCTGGGCTTCATAATAACCGAATCAGTGGGCAAACTGTTCGCAATTGTCTGCGGGAGAACGGTTTACATGCACGACGTCCTTACGTCGAATGCGTTTTAACGCAACGTCATCGTCTAAATCGTCTTAATTGGGCACGTGTACACACTCGTTGGATACGGCGACGCTGGAATACCGTTCTCTTTTTCGGATGAATCCAGATTTTCTTTACAACGTGGTGATGGCAGGGTGCGCGTCTACCATAGGATAAATGAACGCTATGCTGACTGTTGTGTTCTTGAACGAGATCGTTTCGGGGGTGGGGCTTGTGCCATGGTCTGGGCAGCCATTGCCCATGGTTATCGTTCACCACTAGTCGTCATTGATGGCAATTTAAATGCTCAAAGTTACCGCGATGACATTCTCGCTCATCACGTCATTCCTCTGTTCCATAACAACGCCAACATCTCGATTTTTCAGCATGATAATGCCACCTCTCATACAGCTAGAGACACTGTAAATGTTCTTAGGACAAATAACATTGATTTCATTGATGACTGGCCTGCTAAACGTCCTGATCTCAACCTCATTGAACATGTCTGGGATAGTCTGGACAGACGATTGAGGCGTCGTCCCAACCCACCCGCTAACGTCAACGAACTTCTTCAAGCGCTCATTCAGGAATAGAACAATATTCCACAGGCAGAAATCAACACTTTAGTCAATTCTATGCGCCTGCGATGCACTGCAGTGGTCAATTCAAGAGGTGGTCATACCCTTTAATAGGTGGGTTTTGTTTTGGTTTTTTTTAACCCCTACCACACTTGGTCAATATTTCTCCCAGTTTCTGTTAACCTATGGCCATGATCTTTGCACCATACGATGCATCATGGAACACTCTTTAAACGCATATATAACAATTATTCCCCCGGTTTGTTTTCATCAAGTTATGTTCAAGCAAAGTTAGCGGAAGTTTCTTATTTTGTTCAGTATATATATATATATATATATATATATATATATATATATATATATATATTAAATCTACTCTAACTTAATCGTGGAGTCGAAATATATGAGGTGGTTCGATCCTGCGATGTAAGCACCTCAGACAACTTTAAAGATGAACTCACTATTTCAAGAATAGAGTTCCATTGAAAATAAACCTGTCCTTTCTGCATCTATAATTTAAAGTCATATCATGCAGTGCTATGCTTGCCTACTGACATTTAATGTTAGTTGCTTTCCTTTTTGGATCTTGTGAAGTAAAGAGTTGTAATATTTCAACCTCCAAGTGGAGAACTTGTAATTCGATAGCAGAATTACATCAAGTTAGCTACTGTCGTCTTCCGCGGTAGAAAGGTGAACTTGTTTTTCCAGTTTAATTGCTGCATAGGCTATTGGTTGTATGTTATCAGTGACGTATTTAGCCTATAATAACTGGAAAGAGAGACAGTAACGTGACTATCAGGTCACAAATGTATGGCGTGTTTTCTAGTTGAAAACAGAATGGCACTTTAAAACTATAAGAATTTTGTTTCGTATTTTTGGGCAGTACGCCCCTGGTCAGGTCAGGTCATAGAGTTTTACGTGCACCTTCAGAACAAGCTGTTGTAGCGCACGCCTGCCGTGGGCACAAGAGCCGGCCTTGGCCGGCTCCTCCGTCCATGACAGGAAAGGTCGGGGGAGGGGAGAGGAGCGACCGCCTGCACTGGCAGGTGCAAGGGATCACCAGCAGCCCGATCAAATCGGTAGCAGGCGGGTGGTGGTGGTGGTGGTGCTATGGAATTTGAATGGAGCAGTTAATGCCAAAAAGAAAAGGGTGCGCAATTTTGATTGAGGGAATTTGGCGCAATTTTGAACGGTCGGTCGAAAGGTAAATGGCCGAGCTAATATAGGTTTTGATATTAGTGAATCGAGAGTAGCTCGTTGAAGTACGCTCCTGCTCCCCACCTCCTTTTTATAGACGTTTGGTAAATTATGTATATTCGCGACTCAGGAAGAATGCCCACCATTGAACGTCCTACTCCTAGATTGCAAGTGTTAATCTGTTTGGATCCACACTTCAAATGGCACTGAAACCATTGGTATTGTTATAACCATAAGTTAAAAAGTCTTAGTCTATAACATCTTTGAAGGGACATTTCTGAGTTTGCTGCATTGTAAGATGTTTCCGACTAATAAACTATTTCAACGATTAAACTTACATATTAAATATATTTTCTTGCTTAGAATATCAGTGTCTGTATATCCAATGTGTTTCTGGTCGTCTTAATATTTGTAAGAAGCCCAAATTGGATTTTGTCTACAAATAATTTCGAAAAAATTATATTTTAGGAAATAAAATGAAATTTAACCTGTTACAAATATTAGAACGATCAGAAACACGTTTAATATACAGCCACTAATATTTTATGCAGAAAAATATATTTGATATGTAATTACAATCGTTAAAAAGTCTTAGTCTATAAAATTGCAGCAAACTCAGGAATGTCCCTTTGAGATAACAAAGACTTATCCACAACATTCTGCTATTTTCATTGTAAGCTGCTGCTGTGTGCATTCAACTCGGCATGTTGTCATTTTTAGAAATTTACTTTCGACATATACGTATAGAAAACAAAGCGAACGAAACCTAAATCATACAGGTAACTAGTACAAGAAGACATCTACCAATATCTGGATCGTCACTTCCTCTTTAGACAAATCGTAAGTTGCAGTCGTTTATCGTTAACCTGTTATGTAGACATCTTAGAAACGTGATTATTAAAATCGTGTTTGCTTGGTTTAACGTCACCACTAGAACGCATTGATTCATTAATAATCGGCTATTGGAAAGCGTGATTGCTAAACGTTGCAGAGTCTAATTTGAGACGAGGAAATGGACACAAAGATTGGTTAATCTATGAATCTGTAACACATTTCGATAAAGATAGAATACAGTGAAAGACGAGTCTGTGATGTTGAAACGTTTAAATATCCTCATCTTTATTTCAGTTACGAACTCAGACAGACCAACAGATAATTTTACATTTCATTTTAACTGCTTATATCCAATTAAGGTTCAGGCATGCTATCCTGGGCACACACCTCAGCCATCTGGGTTGTTTGTCCAGAAAAGTGGGGATAGTTTGACGGACATATACTCAAAGGTCAGGGCTCGAAACGGCCTGTGGCCAGGTCGCCAAACGCGACCAAAGTCCCGTTTGGGAAACTTAAATATTAAAAAATAATGGCGTTAATCGCCCAAATAATATTATTTGTGCGATCTTCGTTTATAGCATATGAGCCACTATTAATAATTGTATTGCATATACTTATTCCACATTAAAATCTTGCTAATGGTTCGGAACACTGAACGTATCAGTGTACCGTAATTTACTAACATTCATTTATATTATAAACATTGATGTTGTAGACAGGATTTACCACGATGACAAAATGTCGAGTGCTCATTTGATATGTTGTCACGAAACCTCATCAATGGTGATTATGTTAGTTACATAAATGTTGATAAGCATAATTTTCGCTTTAAAAAAATGCGAACCTCTGATAACAAAAATATGTACGTTTTTAACATTTAAGGTCCTGTCATTGACTGATCGCAGCTGTAAATGCAATCATGTGATTTGTTGCCTCGCTAGCTGCTCTTCCAGTCTGTTCCCAATATGACAGACCGGTTCATCGAAAATAACTGTATCACAATCTGAAGTACAACATCAAGTCAGTAGTTTCTTCTTTTGTTTTTCCTTTCAATATGATGTATGTTGGTATCTTTGCTATCTAGAAGTGGTTCTTCAAATCAGTATTTTATTGAAGCACATTGTAGATGCTTACTTAAAAATTTCACTTAAAACCTGAAATATGAATATTTCGTGTTTGGGCTACCTATAGCAGGTTTGGACCACTGGAATTGAAATTTTAGAGGCCCAGATATTTGTTTTGGGGCTACCAGATGTTTTAGCGAGTTTCGAGCCCTGGCTACGTGAGTTTTTTAAAATGATGAAAAATCCATTCGTGGTATTACAAACACCAGGAAGACCAAAAACACTTCGGAGGTTTGGAAGTAGATATAATAATCTAAACAATAAAACGTAAACAATGCTTAATTAGATTATCAAAAAGGTTCTAATAGTAAAACAAAACATTCCGTAATGTTTACAATCTAGGTTCTACGACTTTAAAAAAAATCTCAACAACAATAGCGCAAAACCTAAATTCTTACAATTCAAGAAAACAAATACCAAGAGTTAGTTTGTGAAAATACCCAGTTCCTCTGAAAGGAAATTGCCGATACTGTTAATGTCCATGTACTATGAAATCGAGATAAGTACTACATTCTCTATGCTACCTTATTTCCCTGCGCCCAGCTGGCTCCCTTGACCTGCCACGTTAATAAAGTGCATGTCTATCGACACTAATTACAGATAGCCGGATCTCGGGGAAATTGTCACTGGTTGCAATTGCCTACTTATAATGCCGCGCGTGTCAAAGAAACACTAATAGAGGAGTAGGTAGGGAAGTCGGAGTGGGGAGTATTGATGGTAACGTTTTATAAACAAGGGAAAGGTTGTCGTACTATTTTCGTTCATTTACATTCACCGGAATACGCATGTTGATAGTTTTATATACATTATTTAAATATTCGTATTGTTTTATATACTATTTAAATATTTTAACGAGAACGTATTAAAATGCTAAACGATGTATGTGACAGGTAAGATGTAGAATTATGGATAAATCAGTTTGAGACCAGAATTTTATTATTTTATCTTATTTTATTTTATTTTATATTCTTATTATTTTATTTTATTTTATTATTTATTTATTTATTTATTTACTTATTTATTTATTTACTTATTTATTTTTGGGGGGAAGCAGGCTGTTTTTTTGTATGATTTTTTCGGTGTGTGTGTGTGTTTTATTTTGTATTTGGAGGGGTAAGAGGGGGTTGGGGTTTCGTTTTGTTATAGCACAAATTGTATGCGTATGACGTCATGAGAAATTGAGTCAGCACTCAAATTGTTTTATAAGCATGGGCCCAGGTGTATCTTTCAAGAATGCTATGTTATTGGTAAATGTTGTCGTTTGCGTGGTGAATGTCAATATGGCCTCATGCTCGTTTAATCTTGATGAACTAGGTAAATCAATGTTCTTAAACTAGATGGATTAAATTGATTGTCATGCGGGAGAGATGACCATGGTTTTGGATTATTCGCAGCTCCTGTCTGGCGACGTACATAGCTTAGCAACTTAACGTGACATTTCCCCATCTTTGAGATGCGCAGTAATGCCTTTATTAAGTTTTCAAATCCAGCCTTTCTCAATAAGTTCATCAATAATTTAAGTGGGCGAACATAACAGTATCTAGGACCACTTTTCGTCTGGTCGGTTTTTAAATGAAGTCTAAACAAGGCAGGGCAAATTGTTTAATGTGCCTGATCAAGTCTGGGGTTTTAAAAGCACGCCCGTCAATGACATTGCATTTGAAGGATGGTATAGCAAGGAAACGGGGATGAGTGTAAACGTTGGATGGTTCTTTTTACAGTCAGGAAACGTTTTGCTCATATATATAATTAACCATCATGAAATAACATCCGTTGTCTCTCTCTCGCTCGCTCTCGCTCCCTCTCTCTCGCTCCAGCCAGTGCCGTGGCTTGTGCTATCCTGTCTATGGGATGGTGCATATAAAAGACCCCTTGCTGCTAATCAAAAAGAGTAGCCCATGAAGTGCCGACAGCGAGTTTTCTCTCTTAATATCTGTGTGGTCCTTAACCATATGTCCGACGCGCATACCGTAAATAAAATGTGTTGAGTGCGTCGTTAAATAAAACATTTCCTTGCTTCTTCCTTTATAAAAATTTTTTTAATAATTATAAAATTATTTCATTTTTGTATTTGCCATGTAATTTAATTTCTATGTTGGCCCCCGAACCTGAAATGCCCCGGGCCCCCAATGTCTAAATCCGGCCTTGATTGTAGTAGCAGTAGTAGCACTAGCAATAGTACTAGCAGTAGTAGTACTAGCAATAGTACTAGCAGTAGTACTAGCAGTAGTAGCAGTAGTAGTACTAGCAATAGTACTAGCAGTAGTAGTAGTACTAGCAGTAGTAGTACTAGCAGTAGTAGTAGTAGCAATAGTAGTACTAGCAGTAGTAGTCAGTAAAGTAGTAGCAGTAGTAGTAGTAGTAGTAGTACTAGCAGTAGTAGTACTAGCAATAGTACTAGCAGTAGTAGTGGTAGCAATAGTACTAGCAGTAGTAGTCAGTAAAGTAGTAGCAGTAGTAGTAGTACTACTACTAGCAATAGTACTAGCAGTAGTAGTCAGTAAAGTAGAAGTAGTAGTAGTAGCAGTAGTAGTACTAGCAATAGTACTAGCAGTAGTAGTCAGTAAAGTAGTAGCAGTAGTAGTACTAGCAATAGTACTAGCAGTAGTAGTCAGTAAAGTAGTAGTAGTAGTAGCAGTAGTAGTACTAGCAATAGTACTAGCAGTAGTAGTCAGTAAAGTAGTAGTAGTAGTAGCAGTAGTAGTACTAGCAATAGTACTAGCAGTAGTAGTCAGTAAAGTAGTAGTAGTAGCAATTGCAGTAGTAGTCGCAGTAGCAGCAGTAGTAGTCAGTAAAGTAGTAGCAGTAGTAGTAGTAGTAGTAGCAGCAGCAGTAGTAGTAGTACTGGCAATTGCAGTAGTAGTAGAGGTAGCAGTAGCAGCAGCAGCAGTAGTAGTACTAGCAATAGTACTAGCAGTAGTAGTCAGTAAAGTAGTAGCAGTAGTAGTAGTAGTACTAGCAATTGCAGTAGAAGTAGCAGTAGCAGTAGCAGCAGCAGCAGCAGCAGCAGTAGTAGTAGTAGTAGTAGTAGTAGTAGTAGTAGTAGTAGTAGTAGTAGTACAAGCAATAAAAAAGAGCCGTTTTATTAAATAGCACGATAACACACATACTTGGTACCTGTGAACTCCCTATAACTCTAAGTCAATAAGAGAATCGTGTTATCTGTAGACAGCTACTATATCTTTGAAGGACAACGCGACAGTTAAATCGTGGGATTTTCAGATTAAGTGACCACTAGACAGAGCAAGACGAAATTAATTTCCCTCTGATTATTTGATAGAACGCGGCATGACAGTTAATATAGTGAAGACATTTTGGTTCCGTTTCTGGAGATAATAGCCCATGCCGAAGATAACAAATACTGAAGCAGAAATAGAACTGACTATTGGATAGCTGGCGTCATCAGGGACCAATTTCACAAAACATAGTAAGTTTACGTCTGCGACTAACAGTTACACCGGTCATACGTTTACACCTGTTTGGCATCAATTTACGCAGAAAATTACATCATTTTATGGACAGAATAAACTGAAATATGTGCACTTCTAACTATATTAAATTTGTGGTTTAGTCTTACGTTTACGTTTATGTGTAAAACTAGGCTTACGGTGTTTTGTGAAATTGGGTCCATGTGAGATCAGTTCCAATTCTTATTACTGTTATAGCACAACAAATATAGGTAGAAGTATACATATTTCATTTCTCTTCATCCTTAAAATGCTTCATTTTCCGCAATGGTATACTTTTCTTTCTGAAATAGATGCCAATCACGTGTAAATGTATTCCCGGCATAACTTCTAGTCGCAGACGTAAACTTTGTGAAAATGTCAGGTCAGGTCATTGGGTTTAACGTGCACATTCAGAGCAAGGTGTTGTAGCGCACGCAGTGGTTGGGGTAGTAGGAAGATGGGACCGTCGGCGCCAGCAAATGCAAGAGAGCACCAGGCTGTAAATTGTACGATCCGTAGCATAAAATCGACCTTAAATCTCCGGTCACACTGTCAAGGATCGTCTGGCCGGATCCACGATGGATGAAAACCTCACGGATGACCCCGGATAGCGGTCTATCCGCGGTCCCCTACGGATGCACCACTGTTTTCGACGGATAAACCAAGGATTAGTAAGGATAGGGGTTAGTTGACAACGAGGAGCGCTACGGGTCGCTACGGATCGCTACAGTTTAGTACGGACCACAACGGATTGTCACGAATGATGCCGGATCGTATCCGTGGCTAACCCGGCGTTCTGATCCTTGACAGTGTGACCGGGGCTTTAGTCACTAAGTTCGATAGTAGCTAAGATCGCTTCGTAAAATGGGGCATAGATCGCTACAGTTTAGTACGGACCACAACGGATTGTCACGAATGATGCCGGATCGTATCCGTGGCTAACCCGGCGTCCTGATCCTTGACATTGTGACCGGGACTTGAGGCCGGGGATTACTACGATTAAGTTACGGATTAGAACGGATTATTACGTTCTTCGACGGATCATTAAGGATGTACTACGGTTGTTCGATCCGTGATAAATTTTGGACAATTTTCACGGACAAACACGTACTACTACGATTGATCAGGGATTTAATACGGACAGCTACGGACCACAACGGATTGTCACGAATGATGCCGGATCGTATCCGTGGCTAACCCGGCGTTCTAATCCTTGACAGTGTGACCGGGGCTTTAGTCACTAAGTTCAATAGTAGCTAAGCTCGCTTCGTAAAACGAGGCATAGGGTCGGTAGCGGGATCTTCTGTTGACATACAACATATAATGAAGGCAAGTGTAGATTTGAATACATATGTTTAGGTAAGTCACCATAACAGCTATTTATTTATATAAAAGACCAATGTCATGTGAAGTTACCTATACACAAAAATATGATGAGTGTATTCGTAGTGAAATATATTCCGGCAATTTGTTAATTACAGTATTTTGACATAACTGATTATTACGAAATTAAGAATTATATTTGTACTTTCTGTCAGAATTCTTCTAAACCACACCAAAAGCTTTCATGGTGTTTATAGTTGACGTTTTATCCATATAATGGTTAATGCTAAAATGGGGCTTAAAAAGAAGCAGGAAGCCATTCACTCATTTAAACATTTATGCATCAATCCATCCAACTACCCATGCATTAATCTATGTTTCCATATATACAAACCGATGGATAAACACAAACGTGCGTGTGCACACACACACACACACACACACACACACACACACACACAAAAACACACATCCACTCATTTAAACATTTATGCATCAGTCCATCCAACTACCCATGCATTAATCTATATTTCCATATATACATACACAAACTCACACACACACAAACACACACACATACACACACACGGACACAAACACAGCACCATTCATATACTCACATGTTTAAAACATGTGGGTGGACGTATGCGTACGGACACAGAACCTGCGCAATACGCGCACATACATAACTTTCACAGTCCGCCAAATACAAGACATATTTGCCAGTTTTGCCATATTTGCGGACGAACCATTGGCACCCGTCATCCTTCTGTTAACGTCAAACAAGCAGAGCAATAATTAAAGAAATCAATACGTCAGACTCTTTGAAGACTATTTGTTATGACAACATATTGTTTACGAACCAGCCTGGTGTGTTTGGCTGTACACTCGGAGCACAATATAACTCACGACTTTCTTAATAGGCCCTGACAGCCGCTCTAATGTATTGCAAATGATGGCTTCTGTCGGGCTTGATGGATCTTTCACACACAGGTTTGACATGGCAGACCTGCGATAGATGATTATTGCTGTGCGAAATAACGGACTATCTAATAATATGCATTCCGATTATAGTGATCCTTGCTACAGAGTTATTCCGGGGGACGTCCACGGTGTAATCGGTTGGCCTGAACGTCCATCTTCCTGGCGTCAATGTCAGATGTCCACGGCGTCGTATTGAAGATTAAAATACACAGAGTAATCATGTGAGGAAGACGAAAACAAATCAAGTGTTTGGGTTAGTGTGTTGTATACTATGACAAGACTGTAGTCGTGGATCAGCTGGCCCAAAAGTTTCGTAGACCATGAGTTGTATTTTTAAATGTTGCAAAAGTAATGTTTTACCTTGTTCACTTTATTGTGAAAATCAACCAACAAATGTTAATATCCATGCCATTTTCTGCTGTGAAGAGGTTAAATGTATGTCGTAGTCTAATGTTGATATTCTTCAGCTACTGTCGTAAACCGGTCTAATGTTTTCAAGAGTGACGCGTGTCACGTGACATCACCAAGTCTCTTGTGCAATGAATCTGCGAAGCAGACGAGACTTTGACAATGACAGCGGTGTAAAACGTTTGTCCATTTAGATTTGTTTAATATTGCCAGCCATTTAATATAGTGCCAACAGTGCAACATGGCTGCTGTGTATTGATTTCCCTATGTATACACATATTTTAATGTCTACTTGTCTCTTTTCTCATTTGTGCACTTTGTTTTGGGAAGTTTTCTTAATTCAACAAAAGTATTTTGATGTCAGGGTTCAGTCGTATGCAGATTTTCGTAAAAACAAGATAAACGTAAATAAACCGGTTTATGGGGAAGCCCGGTTCATGGTTGTTCACGATACATGGAAATGATTATGTATGTTAAATATAAAAAGTGTGTAAAACCATTTAATGACTTAGGTTAATATAGTATTGACATATCAAAACAGATTGGTTGTGAAACTGAGGTAGTCGCTAACTCAGGGTTAGTTGAACGTATTAGGTCTAATGATGGGAATCGGTTGGGATCTCATCATCGATCATCTGTTATAATCGATTGGCACCAACCGATCAACTTTCGATTACACAATCGGTTAGAATTCCATGACCATAAGAAGGCTTTGAATTATAAGGACCATGTATCTACTGTCGCGTGCAAATTAGCTAATGGCTATTTGTACCTTTATTAACTATTTGATATAATTTATCTTTATGCACACATGAAAACAAACCCAAACCACTGTATATTTCCATCAATTTTATCATCTAAACTGGAGGAACAGTTACAGTTAACATTTTCATAATCGATCATCACATCGTAAAAACCACGCCGATCAATTTCTGATTATAATCGATCATTGGAACACCACTAATTAGGTCACAGCAATCTCATCTACTAGTCTCAAACTAAACGGTTCACGTTAAACCAACATTCCTTCCTTTTTCTCTCTCCAAAAGCTGTGTCTACCTTAATAAATACATTAATGAAATCACGTCACTCGCAGGACTTCATGTCTTGTACGATTTACTCTGATATCATTACCACATGCTTTGCTTACCAATAGCTTCTGTACATATAGTAGCAAAGAACTAGATAACGTTGGTAAGGGTTTGTTTTCCAATATAATTAATAGATAGACTGTTTCCCTGAATATGTGTATTAGGTGTCTCTATACAAGCCTTAAGATTTATGTTAAATTAAACGCACCATACTGCCAGTATACGACTTAGTACATTCCCTCGATGCCGTGTCGCTCGTCCGTCTTGTCAGTTTAATTAGAGTGGGTTCAGTGCTTCCAAATGTTGTCTTTGGACAGAAAACATCTACTAAAATTGATTTTTTGCTGACATTTTAAGTGACAAGATTGGAAACTGCTGTCGACATGCACGCATTCAATTCTAATTAAAGTGTTGTACGAAAACTATAAATATAGCATGTGCACTGATTAAGGAGGCGGAGAGAATGATAGAGCGAGAGAGAGAGAGAGAGAGATAGAGAGAGACAAAGAAAACGAGACAGAGAGAGGGAGAATGAGAGAGACAGAGACAAAGAGAGAACGAAAGAGGGAGAGAGAGAGAGACAGACAGAAAGAACGAAAGAGAGAACGAGAGAGACACACACACACACACACACAGAGAGAGAGAGAGAGAGAGAGAGAGAGAGGGGTGAAAGGAAATGCGGTGGCTTGATGACACATGAGGGAGAGAGAGACACAGACACACAGATAGAGACTGAAACAGAGAGCACATAAACTAAGTACGTTTTTGATAAAACAACAATGAAACTTTCATACGTTAGGTAGAAGAACACAAACGAATATAAATTATAATGTATATGTAGCTTAAATGTAAATAAAAAGTGTAAACAACAATGACGGTCTATTGTAATGCATTGTCCAGAAGATCACTTCCAAAAAGTAGTTGCTTATCACAGGCCCCTATCGGCAAGGATATGTTCATTGTATATCATTATCGCTTCACAAATAAACAAAGTTACTTCGTGGATGTCGATATCATTGAAAATACCTAAGATGTCACGAATAGTCAGTAACCAATGTATTATCAACTTCTTAGCACGGAATATTTTAATCGTTAGAGATGCCAGGCCCGTAGCCAGCATTTCGAGTGGGAGGGTTCGACTAGGTATTTGTTGGAGCCTTAAATTGGATATGACGTTGTCTGAAGGCGTTTTGGGAGGTGGGGTCCTGGAAAATTTGAAATCTCTGGACGGCAAAGACGAGTTTTCCTGGCATCTGGACTTAAAAATGGATATTTTAAAATAATGATTTTCGACTAAGTTGTAGATTGTATTTTTGTTATTACGATTATTTATTTGTTTTGTTTTTAAGATAATGAAATTCTAGCACACAAAAGGAGTTAAGGGTATTGGCACTTGCTTATTATAACGCCTGTAACAGAAAATGTACGTGCATACGTGTACGAGACAGGGGGCGGAGCAGAGCAAAACCTCAAATTCGGGCAAACATTATGGAGATATTCAACCAAAATGTGCTAACCTGAGACCTTCTTTACCATTTATTTCCATCATTCCACCTACAAAATTAGTTGTAATCCATATACAAATGTGTAGTGATTCGTTTGCAACCCTATAGTCCTCAAACATTTTCAGCAAAAGGTATTGCATAAGGTATTGCATCCCATTTCATGTTTGTCACTGATGCGTCATATCATCAAAATGGCATCTGCATGTTGGTAGTCAAACGTTTTGAAATACTTGGAAAAAACCGGCATCATAAAGCAACTTCTATGCCAAAATGACCGAAGAATATTGCTTGATATAATATGTGGAAGCCAGTGTCGATTTGAATCTCTAGCAAGCAATACAATTAAACAATTTTGCTACATGTAGGTTCCTTTGTTTTAATTTTGCGAGATTAGTTAGAAATTCAGAACCATGTACACTGCAGCTTTGGTAAGGGGGATGCTAAATGACGAAGACAAATATTGTTTTATGGGAGAGTTGCAAAAGTTTCAATCAAGTATTAGTGCAATATTAAAAATGGGGGAAAACGCGGACCTCAGCTTTTGTGGGAGGGTTCGGACGAACCCCCCGAACCCCCCTCTCTAAATATGGGCCTGGATGCACTTACGACTACCGTAAAGTTTGCTTTAATGGACGGTTGTAATGCTTAAGTGTACCCGGTGTAAACTTCACCGTAAGTTACTACAATTAACCTTAGCTACGATTATTTTGTTAAAGTGGGTTTTATTTAATGACACAACTAGAGCACATTGAATAATCAATCGTTGACTATTGGATGTCAAACATTTGTAATTCTGACACGTAGTCATCAGAGGAAATATTTTTTTCCTAATGCAGCAAGGAATCTTTTATATGCAGTTTCCCACAAATAGGATAGCACATACCACGGCCTTTGACTAGTTGTGGTACACTGGTTGGAAAGACAGAAACAAATCCAATCAGTTGAATGGATCCACCAAGGTGGTTCGATCCTTCGACAAAGCACCCCAGACCAACCAACTCAGCTATACCCCGCCCTCTCATTCGTGTCCCTGATCCAGGGCAGAGTTTTCTTTTTTTTCCATTGGTCCGTCTTTGACGGGTCGTATTATTATATGGCGTTATCCGCCGTCCGTCCGTCCGTCCGTCCGTCGGTAAACTTTTCATTTCCGGAGTATATCGTTCTGATCCATTCATATAGTATCATCAAACCTAGTAGGCAAATACAACTTGCGATGGGGGGGGGGGGAGGGTCGCGTATCATAACTAGGTCATCGTGACCTACTTTTCACGCATTTCTGTACATTAAAGGAAATAACGTGTCTGGGCTATATATTTCCTTATCAGTTCATATAGGATCATCAAACCTTGCATGCAAGTACAACTTGGGAAGGAAGGCACTCAGCACATTTTATTTAAGGTTATATGGCGTCAGACATAGGGTTAAGGACCACACCGATTATGAGAGAGAAAACCCGCTGTCGCCACTTCATGGGCTACTCTTTTTGTTTAGCAGCAAGAGATCTTTTATATGCACCATACTACAGACAGGGTAGTACATATCACGGCCTTTGATATGCCAGTCGTGATGCACTGACCGACCGCGCATCGAGCGGGCGCTTTACCTGTGGACTACGTCCCGCCCCGTACAACTTGGGATAGCAGTGTATTGCGTACTATACCTAGGTCACCGCGACCTACTTTTGACGAACGTACAGTGTACCTCGCCTGTTCTCATTGCTTTATTGTATGGACACTTCTAGCAGCACGTCTCAGCTGAGCAATGAGGTAGGTGTTATTGTTAATACACGTTTGTTTCCGTACGTTGTCTGTGAAGACGTCTATTACCCTAATGAGCAGTTTCGTTAACGAGTAATACAGTATCGCTAAGCATTGCGCAAATCTGTTTTATAGCCCCTAAACCGTTCCCTTGGTGACGCTTTTACGACAGAATATATCTCAAGGGATGGAAGTGGAAAACACTAAATCGCCTGTCTGAAGGCCTGTCGTCTGTTTCAACTAATTAACTGGTAAACGAGGGAGGCATAACCAACAATTTTCACTTAAGGGTCCGCTGCGGAAATTTAATGTGAATCGGTCGATTTGCGGAAGTATCCCAAATGGAAAAAACTTTGTTCAGGAAATATAATATTATATAACATACGATATCCCGTATACATGTATGTCATCGGAAAACTATAATTTGAATACAGTAATAAAGTATCAAAACGCCTTAACGGTCGAATGGGGAATGTCACTCGTTGGAGCCTCGTGGCATTCAGCATTCTCCGATATCTTCAGTCAGTATTACCAGTCTCTCTCTCTCTCTCTCTCTCTCTCTCTCTCTCTCTCTCTCTCTCTCTCTCTCTCTCTCTCTCTCTCTCATTCTCTCCCTCTCTCTCTCTCTCTCTCTCTCTCTCTCTCTCTCTCTCTCTCTCTCTCTCTCTCAAGTTTCTCTCTATTCCGTTTCTCTCTCTTACTCTCTCTCTCTCTCTCTCTCTCTCTCTCTCTCTCTCTCTCTCTTCTCTCTCTCTCTCTCTCTCTCATCTTTCTCTCTATTCCGTTTCTCTCTCTCTTACTATCTCTCTCTCTCTCTCTCTCTCTCTCTCTCTCTCTCTCTCTCTCTCTCTCTCTCTCTCTCTCTCTCTCTCTCTATACACACGCACACGCACACTCATCAGGCATAACTATTTATGATGTTATAATCTGATCTGAGTTAATGATACTTTAAATGCCATTGTAAAGACAATAATCATATTAATTAGTACTTTTGCTGAAATGCTGAATTATGAGTGGTAGTGCTTTGAACAAAGTACGTCTCCATTCCAACACAACCTCTCCATCACACCCACCCACATGACATGTCTCCGTGTCTAGAAGCTCCCAGTGATATACTATTAAATACTAGCGTTATGCTATCTAGTACATTTGTATGTTTCTTGATACACGAAGGATGCTCATCTCTGACTTCCTTCCGGTATACTGGTTATACTGATTTCTTCGAGTGGTACAGACGACAAGCATCTACCATTTTAAATTTCCAATTATCGACGTACTAGTTGGCACCTCTGATATTGCGAAGGACGCAGATGTTTGACGTATCAGTTCAATCAGTAAATGATTATATCGTCTGTATTAATGTTAATCATTGTGCTTCTCTAGGGATAATTATTCTTTGGGAAAAGGTTCTGTTACAAAGTTCACCATTTGTGCTGTCGTGCATGTGCGTGTCTGTCGCATGTATAGCTGTAATCTACGTCAGACCCACTGATACTGTATACTTATTTGGTGGCAGTCTGGTACTTGGGGAAACTTTATAACGCCAATAACAGCAGCGCTCGTCACCTTGGGGAGGATCTGATTTTAAACGTCTATGGAATGGTGTACACGTCGAAACCGGGAACGCGTTTCACGTCATAAGTATCTGCGTGTTCAGTAGTTGGTCTTCGACATTTTACAGATGTATGTGTATATAGAGGTTATTACCAGCGTGTTTTTGTTCGTATTGTCAATATCATATATTAGAAATAAAACTGTATTATGCGTTATTTTCGTTCGTAATATATGATATTGACGATACCGAAACACACGAGGCTAATATTCATATAATCTCAAGCTTAATACAACTCCGGTTTTTCTGCCAGAGAGAAATGTTTGGGTATGGCACTATGAAAGTGAATGCAACCTTGTTTAAACTAGCTCACGTTCTATAGCACATGCTAATTATATATTACCTCATATACTATGGGTATGGTCTGAGCGAAATGATGAATGAAAATGGGGGTAAAATATAGCATATAAGTATATTTGTTGTTGTCTTGTTAATTGTATTTTAATAAATTGGCAATTAGTCATCCATAATAGCCAGTGAACAATATAGCCAGTCATCAGTAAATGAGGGGCGGGACATAGCTCAGTGGTAAAGCGTTTGCTTGTTGCGCGGTCGATCTGGTATCGATCCCCGTCAGTGGGCCCTCTGGGCTATTTATCGATCCAGCCAGTGCACCACGACTGGTATATCAAAGGCCGTGGTATGTGTTATCCTGTCTGTGGGATGATGCATATAAAAGATCCCTTGCTGCTAATCGAAAGGAGTAGCCCATGAAGTGGCGACAGTTGGTTTCCTCTCTCAATATCTGTATGGTCCTTAACCATATGTCCGACGTCATATAACCGTAAATAAAATGTGTTGAGTGCGTTGTTAAATAAAACATTTCGATCAATAAATGAACCCTAAATCAAACGAACCTGGGAAACAAGGGGTGTTTAGAAGAAAGGTAATTTTTTTAACGTTGGCGGAATCGTCCATTACAAAACTGGTCTAAAGGAACATAGAAAATTACACGAACAGACATCTTACAAAGAAACACTAGTTGTGAATGAATTGACGACTATGTGGGGATAATTAAATCAAAATAGCCTGGCAAACAAGCGATATTTGAAAACAGTGTAAAGTTTTAAACTTTGTTGAAATCGCCTGTTACAAAATTAGTGTCGTGACCAGGGCCCCGTTTTTCCAAGCGATCTTAGCCTAATTTGCTACACTCTCGTCATTTTGCGACCGCGCAGTGTGATGCAAAAAGAGTTGTGATGACGATGCGGCATTGGGTAAGAGAGCTGTGTGAATTAGGACTAAGATCAGCTTATGCACCTCAGGTGATCGTCACGTTAAGATCGCTTCTTAAAACGGCGCCCTGGATTTAGGTATGGTGTAATACTATTTTAAACATTGGCTGTCATGGAGGGAATAAGAAATAAATATTGTAGGACAGACGTCTTTTTTTTAGATGATGATGTTTATGTAGAATATAGGGCGGGACGTAGCCCAGTAGTAGAGCGTTCGTTTGATGCGCGATCGGTCTGGGATCGATCCCCGTCAGTGGGCCCATTGGGCTATTTCTCGTTCAAGCCAGTGCACCACGACTGGTATATAAAAGACCGTGGTATGTGCTATCATGTCTGCGGGATGGTGCATATAAAAGATTCCTTGCTACTAATGGAAAAATGTAGTGGGTAGTTTCCTGTCTAAGACTATATGTCAAATAACCAAATGTTTGACATCCAATAGCCAATGATTAATAAATCAATGTGCTCTAGTGGTGCCATTAAACTGAACAAACTAAAATGTAGTATATAGGTAGGTCAGTAAAGCAGAAGATCATTATTTGAGTTTCCCGTGCAAGGAAGTGCACACAATCCTGATATTTCTCAAAACAGATATCACACCGTTGATTACACAAGTTAATCAGGTTATGAAAACCTAAAGGAATCGCATGTTACACATATATGACATTTGTTGGAGATATCAATCGTACAGTACTTAAAGAAAACAATTTGTTTTTGTTTTAGTTTTATATTATAGCATATTGTTTACTCTGAAAGAAGAATAGTGTTTGATTTGACAAAATTTCGTTTTTTGGTGCAATTGTGCTGAATGACCATGTTTGCTAATGTTCCTGGAATGGGACAATATGCTCAAATGTACCCTAAAACAAATGTAACGCACGTTGTGGCACGTTGTGCGACAATTGCAGGAAATTGGCGTGAAATGGTCAGATTTTGGCGAATGCACGTGAAACTCGGGGAAGAGGTCGGGGTAGTGATGAGTATTTAAAGCTGCAATGCTCGCAATGATCCCTCATTTCCATTTCGACGTGGATGAGTTACAAGATGCCAAGACTAAACCTGCCGAATCGAGACATTGCAATAGGCCGCCTCCAGTTAGGTGAATCGCAGTCAGCAGTCACACGCAACATGAAAGTCCATCAGAGCACCATTTCACGTCTCTGGGACAGGTACCAGCAGTTTTAATCCGCTAAAGACCGGTCCAGAAGTGGAAGACCTCGCATAACAACTGCAGCACAAGATCGCTACATCCGGGTTCTGCACTTTTGTCACCGAACTGCCACAGCAACGAACACTGCTGGATGCATACCTGGTTTGAGAAGGGTGTCTGCACAAACCATTCGGAACCGACTTCGAGAAGCTGGTTTACGGCTAGAAGACTGTATGTTGGCCCCGTCTTGCGACGTTAACATCAACATTTACGTGTTCGCTGGTGCACGAATGTACAGGGGTGGAACTTGGGAAACTGGCGGCGAGTATGGTTCAGCGACGAGTCACGTTTCTTTCTACAGCGACGTGATGGACGACAACGTGTTTACAGACGCTGCAATGAACGTTTTGCCAACAACTGCGTCACCCAAGTTGACAGATTCGGTGGAGGGAGTGTCATGTGGGGAGCCATCTCATACACCGGCAGAAGTGAACTTGTGTTCGTACAAGGCAACCTGACAGTTGTACGCTACCAGGATGAAATTCTTCGCCTTCACATGCTTCCCATTTTGGATCAACAGACAGACAGAACTCTTTCAGCAGGACAATACCAGACCCATACGGCACGTGTAACAATGGATTTCCTACAGAATGAGAATGAGAATGATCGCCAGATCTCAACCCCATTGAACATATATGGGTCGAACTGGACAGACGTGTACACCAGCGTGACCCGGAGCCTCAGACGCTTCTGCAACTGTTACATGCACTGCAGGAAGAATGGGCTGGGATTCCACGTGCCCGGCTTCAGAGACTCATTCAGTCTATGGCAAGGAGTTGTCGCGCAGTGATTTCTGCTGCTGGTGGCCACATAAGGTACTGATTCCAGCGCCCTCGTGCGACGCTGTTTGGTGACAAAAACGCCTCCACTGCCGTCAGTCCATAGCAAGAACACTGTCACATACTAATGTCAAATTTGACTGCGATACGATCATAAATAACGAAATTGTGCCACTTTGTATTAAAGAGATAATTCCATGAATATTTCGCCTATGTGTTTCTGTTTTGTTAGAGTATATATACTCTTCAAAAACGTAGAGGAACCTGAAATATTAATGTTAATATTAACTATTAGACCGAACATACCCTTTGACCACACACATCAACCACCGAAACACATTCCATAGTTTGCACGTGCATCACGCAGTTGCCCCGTACACGTGCTCGATGATAATGATAGCAGGTCCATGTTTTGACTTTCATCGCAACGACGTTCACTACAATTCATGTACGCGTGCATGCCGCTATACATATAAGTACACGCGCACTTACAATTTGAGAAGAGCAACATAAAACATTCGTGTTTGTAAAACCCAAGGGCAATCCTGAAAATGTTGGAGGGAAAATCGCGGAATTAGAGAGGAAATGCAGATTGATCGAGCCCTTTAAAACCAAAGGTTTTTTTATCATCCCTATTTGCTCGCTCTTCCTTTTTGTCTGTGACTTAGATGTACGTGGATGTTTGAGAACCGAAGCCCGGCCCTAAGTACATTTATACGAGAGTGTGTAATTTGCTGCGACATCGTAATGTGAAAACACCAATAACAGAGATGTTTTGTAATCCGCTGAAGACGAATACAATTATTGATTCACCGTGTAACATCACGAATGTGTGCGTAGCATACAACCGTTAGCATCTCAACTTATTTTCGTGCTTATATCCAATTAAGGTTCAAGCACACTGTCCTGGGCACATACCCCAGCTATCTGGGCTGTCTGTCCAGGACAGTGGGTTAGTTGTTAGTGAGAGAGAAGAGGGTGTAGTGACCTTACACCTATCCACTCAGTCGTTAAATCTCGCTCTGGATGGGAGCCAGTACCGGGCTGCGAACCATGTACCTACCAGCCTTATGTCCGATGGCTTATCCACGACGCCACCTAGGCCGTACAACAGTTAACCGTGCTGGCGATTTTAGAATGACGACTATGAGCTATGATAATCATAATTAAACAATACATATTGTTTTAATTGTGAATCAGCCTTTGATGTACACTCATTATTACAATATGTTTCTTGTATTTATTTACTTGCTTACTTATTTATTTACTTATTTACAATGTTCCATATTATGCGCTGGCAGTGAATGACTTACCAAGATGTGTATACTCGTCCGTGTTGTGTTCATAACATTTGGAATGCGTTAAACTTGTAGGTCTGACTGGTGGTCATCACCGTAAATCTTAAAGCATTCACCACGGCACTCAGAAAACACTTAATACTTCACGTTATGGACGCCCCACACAAGACGATTCTACTTACAATTACTGGCGAGCCTTCAGCCTCGTCCAGTATATAGGCAACAACAACAATGCATCTTCAGAAACATCAAAGGAAAAACCATAATAAATATTCAGTAATTTTCTTAAATGGACTATCCTGACATTGTAGTCACTGAAAGAGTGAATTATTCTACTGATATGTAGAAACATAAGCGTCCGAGACAAGGGGTACAACAAGAGGTACACATGCACACTCTCCGCCCCCCCCCCCCCCCCCCCCCTCCGTCCCCAATGTCGGAGCAAATTTGAGCAAAACAGATAGAGATATTAGGCCAAAATGAGCTGGCCTGAAACGTTTTCAACATGTACTTCCATAATTCTACTCATAGTAATTCTAATCGCAATATTAGTTGTAGTCCACGTAAAACCCTCTGCAGCTGTCTGGCAGTAATCCTAATATGAGGAGCGGGACGTAACTCAATGGTAACACGCTCGCTTGATGCGCAGTCGGTTTTGGATCGATTCCCTTTGGTGAGTCCATTGGGCTATTGCTCGTTTCAACCAGTGTACCACGACTGGTATGTGCTATCATGCCTGTGGGATGGTGCATATAAAATATACCTTGGTACTAACGGGACAATATAGCGGGTTTCCTCTCTAAGACTATATGTAAAAAATACCAAATATTTGACATCCAATAGCCGTTGATTAATAAATCAATGTGATCTAGTGGTGTCGTTAACCAAAACAAAATGTGCTAATAATAATAAATGCTGTTATCCAGATTCGGGCATTTTTGTTACCGTCGGGTACAAATCAACCTGCCCTACTTCAAAAACGGGATTCCTAAAACACATTATATCCATAATTGGAAACGGAATGCACACATGTAGCGAACATCATTTAAACTCCTATAACATAAACTATTTTAAGGAAGGATCGTCGTTCGTCCAAAATATAAAGAATAAAATTGTTTTATGCATGCGACTCTATTTAAGAACCAGTGTTTCAAATTCTTCGATGTTAACACGTACATAATATAAATAATAGTTATATCACGGTTTTGACGAGTCGAGTGCCCGCCGTCTAAATACAGTTAACGAATCAAAACCAATGATATAACGGTTTTGTACCACGATTGACGCGTTTGTGAGGGGCGTGGCCTAAAACAACTGTGCAGTTAACTTCAGTTACCCGCACAGTTTCAGTTATACCATGGTATTGCAGTTACACCCCAGTTGACATCAAAGAGAAAAACACCAAATCATGGTACAATAATATATAGTGCATAGAATATGCGTATGCCAATAAAAAACTGAATGATTGTATTACAGGTATCGCACACAACAAACGCCACGCCAACCAGACGACGTAACCAACTTTCAGGAACTACAGAAAAAGTTCAAATGTGGAGACGAGCTATATTTTACTAGTTATCGCATCTTCCAGTATATCGGATGATTCTTTAAAAAAAAAAAAAAATCCAAAAACAAATCTGAAGCCGAATAGAAGGAAACATTTGCAACACAAGCAAATTGAAATTATGCAGCAAACCAATTTAGTATGTTATTATTATATACACATTTTCGTGCATTCAACGGGGACGTATTTGTTTGGTATTTGTTGTTATTCGTTCCACACGAAAGACTGCTGAATAAATACACATATTATGCTTTGTTTAACATGAAGATATATATAGATAAACATACAGGAAACAAAAGTGAAATAATGGGTGATATGTCTCCCCAAGTACATAAAATAAAGCTGATCTTACATCAACGTGCTTTTCCATTTCGAAAGCGTTTTTGTAAGCGTAACCGTACATTCGTTTTGTTGTTGAACATTGTTTGTTCAACCGTAAATACGATTGCGAATACATAAAAGTAATGATATATTTGTCACGTCGCATCGCACACTATCTCGGATTAGTTTCTTGAGTGAACTTAAAAAGACATGCGAGATTTCTAATATTCTAAAGCTGAACAAATACACACTGAATCATTATAAAACCTGGTACTGACTCTCTCTCTCTCTCTCTCTCTCTCTCTCTCTCTCTCTCTCTCTCTCTCTCTCTCTCTCTCTCTCTCTCTCCCTCTCCCCCCCCCCCCCTCTCTCTCTCATCATTTGTCTCTCACCAGTGTGTCACTACTGTTTGGTAAGAATCTAAAGTTCTTGCAGTTTATAGAAAGGTGCGCATGTATAATATACAATATATATATATATATATATATATATATATATATATATATATATATATATATATACTACTCAAAAGAATTTAAGGGTCAGACGATATTTTCGACATTATTTTCTGAATGTCAATTATATTAGCTAGACCATAATGTCACGCATGGTATTGTTCCATTTTTACGAAAGTGGGTCTAAGCAAAGCACAAATGAATTAAAATCCACTGTCATTAACACTGTCGACTAGTTCTAATGGCGAAAACATGCTTACATTTGCACGTAAATTAGGGCGAAAGCGAAAGGTCTGCTTAGTGCCCATAACTTGCTTTTTCACAAAGCGCTTCATTTGCACGCTTTGCACGTGTATTCCATGTTCCCAATGCTGAATTTCTGTATAATTGGAGCTTGCGTTCGTGTACGGTGCACACTCCAAATTCGACAATGGTACGACGTCAACTGACTATCGAAGATCGAGGAAGGGCTATTGGTTGGCTTCAGGATGGCAATACGCAAAGAAATGTTGCTCTGAGACTTGGTGTCAGTCAGAGTGTCGTTGGCCGACTGTGGCAACGGTACCCAGCAACGAATTCTGTTCGAAATCGTCCACGTTCGGGAAGACCCCGAAGCACTACAAATAGAGGGGACCGCTACATCACCAATATGGCTCTACGTCAACGCACAACCACTGCACGCCGATTACGTGACAATCTGCGGACTGCGACTGGAACTCGAGTGTCTGATCAAACCATAAGCAATCGTCTGAGAGCCAATAATCTACGCTGCCGTCGCCAGGCTGTTCGACCACCACTCCTACCACGTCTCAGAACGGCCAGACGTCACTGGTGCACGTTTCATCTGCGGTGGCAACGTGTTCAGTGGGGTCGAGTGATGTTCACTGATGAGTCCAGGTTTAGTCTCCAGTTCAACGACGGTCGGGTTCGTGTCTACAGACGTCCTGCGGAGCGCTTCGCTGACGTTAACGTTAGACAACGTCACCGGTTCGGTGGTGGCAGCGTCATGGTGTGGGGCGGCATCCCTATCCACCACAGGACCCCCCTCTATGTGGCGGATGGCAATCTGAATGGAAACCGCTATCTGAATGAGATTATCCGGCCGTTGGTTCTCCCAGGCCTTCAGCAGATTGGCGGCGGGGCAGTTCTGCAGGATGACAATGCCAGACCCCACCGCGCCAGGGTGGTAACGGACTTTCTCAGACAACAAGGTATCGCCAGGATGGATTGGCCAGCATATTCGCCTGACTAGGCCCCAATAGAGAACGCCTGGGACGAATTAGGCAGGAGAGTTCGGGATAACCATGCCCCTCCGGCCAACCTTCATGATCTGGGTCAACTTCTTATGGCAGAGTGGCAGGCCATTCCCCAAGAGTTCTTCAGACGTCTGATCAACAGCATGAGGCAACGATGTGTCGAGTGTATTCGCGCCAGGGGTGGATTCACACACTATTAAACGAATGTTCTAATGTGTAAAATCCATGTTTGACAACCTTCAACTTTGATAGCATGTCATGTGACTTTCTTGTATACAGTGACGTTTATTTGTTGTTTTTTGTAAATATGGAACAATAAGTAAACATTTTGGTGTAGTTTACATCATCAATCTAATACACTCTGAAACTTATTTGGTTATAAATTTTTGACCCTTAAATTCTTTTGAGTAGTATATATAATATATGCAAGCATTTCTTTGTCGTTACAATTAAACGATCTCGGCGCTGTTGGCTGTATTTAATTTAATTTCTTTCTGTGTTAGTCAATGATTGATAAATAAATGTGATGAAGTGGTGTCGTTAAATAAAACACACTTTATATTGTTTCTGTGTAGCCTTCATAATATTTGGCTAGGCTAAGGAAACATCGCATAAGTCAAATATGGAAAATTACTTGCAAATTTTTTTAGATGCTTTAGCCATATGGTGTAACAATAATAAACTTTTTATATATAACAACAAATCACAGATTGTATATTTTAGAAATCCAAGTTTATCAACAACTGATTCTGTTTTCATATGTGGAGATCCCTCCCTTGACCTATCGAAACAATACACATACTTGGGTGTGGTATTGACGGAACATTTGGATTTGAGTATTATGGCTAAGCATGTTGTAGCTTCAGCCTCACGAGCATTAGGACTCGTCATCTCCAAGTGTGAAGCTATGGGCAACGTCTGATTCAAAACGTCTACCAAACTGTATGACTCACTTGTGTGGCAGGCTATAGACTATTCTGCTGCAATATGGGGACTAAATGAATGTTCATATGTAAATGCTGTACAAAACAAATCCATGCGCTTTTATCTGGGTCTACGAAAATGTGCTCCAAACGCTGCAGTTGCTGGAATATGGGATGGACAAGAGTGAGTGTCAGACAATCAGTAGCTATAGCAAGGCATTGGTGCATAACACTCAAACTTAATTTTAATAGGCTGAATTTTAGAGGTTTTGAATGGTCGAACAATACATCAGGTTCACATTGTCAAAACTGGCATTTTAGATTTCGCAGACAATTTGGTGCTCTGGGTTTTAATAATACAATGAATCGTTTTAATAATCCAATGTCAATAACAGAAACGGAAATAAAAGCATTAGATGGTTTCAAAATTAAATGGACAAATGTTTTGGACGTGACAAGAAGAAATAAAATCCGTACATGTAGCATTTTAAAGCATGTTTTACCCCTGAATGTTATGTTACTGCGCCTATGCCTAAGTCATATCGACGTGCGTTATCACACTATTGTTTTGGTACCGCGCCATTAAGGTTAGACACGGGAAGATATGAACATTTGGAGATTCACAAAAGAACCTGTTTTAACTGTCTTAATTATGTAGAATCCGAAGAACATGTTCCTATTCACTGTCCTCTTTATGGTGAAATTAGAGTAGATCTTTTTTTAAAAAGGCAGTAGTTGCTGTAGTAAACTGTAATAACATTTTAGATAAAGAAAACATTTCTTTACTTTTAAGACACCCGGATATTGTTAACATTACAGCCAAAAGTTTCATTCTTATTTTATTACGTCGTCAAAGATTTTTTATACATATAAACATATATATATATATATATATATATATATATATATATATATATATATATATATTACTGTTTTTATTTTACTTCTTGTAAATACAATACATTTAAATGATTTGATAGTCTTTTAATAGTTTTAAAGTCTCTCATAACTTCATCGGAGTGGCTTGTGTACTTTTACTATAGTATTACTGTTTTATTACTGTTGAATTCTTGTTTTTATTTTAATCTGTACACAAGGTGAGACGTAAATACATAATTTGTCTGTCTGTCTGTATGTCTATAAACACACAACATTCTATTACTAGCGTCCTGCTAAACAGAAACGACTCCGTAATTATATGTTTACGCTACCTTTAATACATGAGGCAGATCCGTAATTGGTATGACATTGGCGGCCAAATGTCATGGTGTTTTTATAACAACCCCATGTCTGTAGTTAATAAATTAATATTGTAAACCTTTGTAAGGGGTAGCTTTTTGGTGGACATCACTCCGTAAACACAATGAGGCAAGGACAAAATTATTGTCAAATACACATATATGATTAGGTAAGGGAAACACAATGTATCATATATTCGCCACCGATCAACATAGCTTCACAAATTACCATTCCCGTCGTTATTTAACCTCGCTACATGCTGACATACGACATGTATAAATTAGATTAACAATTAGGTCATAGGAAATTAAAATGACATGAAACTTTGATGATTTTACCATAGTTTAACACCCAATAGCCGATGTATTTTTCGTGCTGGGGTGTCGTTAAACATTCATTCATTCATTCATTCATTCATTCATTGAAACTTTGATGATTTTGAAAATTTGGCATTAATGGTACAACTACTTCATATAATTATGATGGACATGTATCGTCTTAGCTTCACAGTATATGAGTGATAGACAGTGAGTAATAGAAGGGGGTCATTGTTAAATTAGTTTTGAAAAATATGTTTTCACAACAAAGAGAAATTCATATTTACAAAAGTAACAAAAAATTGAAAAATGCGTGTTTACTTTGTAGGCAATAAAGTAATACTTATACACTGCCACTAAAAAGTGGGAATGTTTGTCCATTGGTCTTAGTTATTAACTTTTAATAAAGAAGAAGGAGAAGTTTGTTTTGGTTAACGACACCACTGGAGCACATCGATTAATTAATCATCAGCTATTGGATGTCAAACATTTGGTAATTCCGAATCGTAGTCATCAGAGGAATCCCGCTACATGTTTTCTAATGCAGCAAGGGATCTTTTATATGCACTTTCCCACAGACAGGAAAGCACATACCACGGCCTTTGTCCAGTTGGGGTGCATCGGTTGTAACGAGAAAAAGAACAATCAACTCAATGGATCCACCGAGGTGGTTCGATCCTGCGACGCAAGAACCTCAAGCGAGCACTCAACCGACTATGCTAAATTCCGCGCCCCCCCCCCCCCCCCCCCCTCAACTTTTAATAAGGACCACTTGCCCAAGATATATAGGTCAATGATAATTTAACTTTTCGGGTTAATACTTGGATATATACATGAAAATAAGGCATTTCATCATAATAATCAAGTAATGATTCTTTGTGCAAATCAATGGTATAACAGTTATCTGGTGTATGGATGTGTTAACATGTATAAAGTTTTGACATTTATAATTATTAAACAAAACCAAAGCATTAAAATGTGTTCTTTCTTTATGTGCGTGCGTGCGCGCGCGCGCGTGTGTGTATGTGTGTGTGCGGGGGCACGCTTGTGTGTTTATTCCCAGGACTTTTCAGGTTAGCCTGAATCACTCAGCAATTATGTGTCAATTATTATTAATATTATTATTATTTATTATTATTATTACTTTTATTATCATCATCATCATCTTCATTATTATATTAGGATAATTATGTATCATCACAAGTATTTTGTGTAATAAACCAAAAAGAAAACCTCTACTCACGGCAATAATTCACAGTGATCTGTAGCACATTGAAATCAATAGTATCTTCCCGAGATCACCAACTTCTTACGAATGCCACATGTTGCTGGTCTGCGATAGAAATACTACAGTCCATGCGGTGAGCTGTCAATAATCAGTCGGCTTCTACCGCGGTAAGTGATTGGACAAATGGCGTGACGTCACAGTTCGTAAAGCAGAAACTAGCCTTCATACTGGACATGTCTGACGGATCCTACCGAAGGGTTTGAAAAGACGAGTTTTAGACTCATTGCATGCTCGGGGCGGGACGTAGCTCAGTGGTACAGCGCTCGCTCGATGTGCGGTCGGTCTGGGATCGATCTCCGTCGGTAGGCCCATTGGGCTATTTCTCGTCACAGCCAGTGCACCACGACTGGCATATCAAAGGCCGTGGTATGTGATATCCTGTCTGTGGGATGGTGCATATAAAAGATCCCTTGCTGCTAATCGGAAAGAGTAGCCCATTAAGTGGCGACAGCGGGTTTCCTCTCGCAATATCTGTGTGGTGCTTAACCATATGTCTGACGCCATATAGCCGTAATTAAAATGTGTTGAGTGCGTCGTTAAATAAAAAACATTTCATTCCATGCTCTAACGAGGCCAGACATTTATATTGGAGGGGATCATTCAAGCTGTCTAAGAGTATGTTAATTCACACTTTTACACAACTTGTATAATACCTGGGAGGGATGAAAACAATGCAAACTTAATTACTTTATTGAAACGTAAATTATCTTGTAAGTTCTGTCATGACTGTAAGATGAGTGAACCATAGGATATAACGTACGTCACATGTCATATATATATATATATATATATATATATATATATATATATATATATATATATCTCAACAGAAAATGACATTGTATTCTTTGTGCTGGGGTGTCGTTAAAAGTGGGGGGTGTTTTGATTAACGACAACACTAGAGCACATTGATTTACTAATCATCGGCTAATGGGCGACGCCATATAACTGTAAATAAAAGGTGTTGAGTGCGTCGTTAAATTAAACATTTCCTTCATCGGCTAATGGTTGTCAAACGTTTGGTAATTTTGACATATATAGTCTTAGAGAGGAAACCCGCTAACTTGTTTTCCATTAGTAGCAAGGGATTTTTATATACAACATCCCACGGAAAGGATATCATATACTACGACCTTTGGTTACCAGTCGTGGTGCACTGGTTGGAACGAGAAAGAGCCCAATGGACTCACTAATGGGGAACGATATCTCATCGACCGCGTACCAAGTGAGCGCTTTACCACTGGTCTTCGTCCGGCCCTTGCAAAATAAAAAAAGAGCCGAATGTGGGTATGAATGTGAGATGTACTGGTAGGTTTGACCTGCAAATGGACCCATCCAGAAAATATTTTGCGGAGATAGGGGTGGGGTTAGGTGGTACTACCGGGGAAAAGGGACATGGAGCAACTCGCCATGAGGGTTGTCACGGGGATCCTATAATTCCCGTAACTGAATAAAACAAGATTATCCAAATATCTCTCCTAACTGTATATCTATTAGATCTCTCTGTATCGGGCAGTCCAATACCCGAGTGGCTCGGCTCTAGGTATATCAGAGATAAGATCTTATATAAAGTATATGTAATATAGCACGTTTAGTTCACTAGAAAACACAACAAAACACAATAAACTTTGGAATCTGTATTAACCTTACGCTGACAAATATATTTGCCGCAGTTAATTACTTACAACAATAATAATAACAACCCGGAACTAATCACTTAATTAGTTAATCACTAGGTGTCTAGTTTACACAATATTCTAATCACTTCACCGTGATACATCACACACACGTGTGATAATTGAGAAACGCTGCCAGGGGAACTTAATTAATAAAGGAATTACAACTCTATTCCTAACTGGTTAATTTTTAATTAACCCTTAACTACTCATTCAGTAACCTTGTAATACAGAATTAATACTGGTACCTATCACAATAAAGACAATAACCTACAGTTTACCTAGGTCCTCTAGGATGATAGTGAAGCCTACAATTTACTTCGTCAGTTTACCGGAAACACTGTCTAAATAATATTTGTATAATACAGTATTAAAATTTTTAAAGTCACATCAATCACATCAAGGTTATACAACAGAGCAGAAAAATATATTTACCACGTCTGAACTGAACTTATATATTTCGTTCAGTGGACGACGTTCGTTCCCCTGCAGCCTTCTTATGTTTCTCCCCGATATCTGGATTTATTCAAAAAATCTCAGAGACAGCGAATATCGCCTGGGGGCACAACGCGGTCCCTCACCTATCATGTGAATTTTCCACAGGAACAAGACGACTTTTTTTCTTAGATGGTCAGACTAGCTGTCGCCATTCCGCTAGGAATACAAGGTCGTAAAACAGAATTCGCGGAGGTATTACGTAACTACTGGCCACATGGCCTCCACACCTGGTCTGGGTGTGTATTAGGGGGTACGGTCGCGCGGAGGTATTACGTAACAAGGTGCCCACTTGGTCTTAAGTGCATATTGGGATACAAGACTACCACCGTCGCGCGGGGGTATTACGTAACCGCGCCGCACACGGCCCTCTGAAACAATTAACATCGCCACAGGCGAAAAAAAATAAGAGCATGTACCGTCACAAGGGTATTCCAATGCCCCCTCCGACACCTAAACATTTTTTAAATAAATAAATATGAATATGTTTATGGGGGACGGGTCTCCCCCCCCCCCCCCCCCCCCCCCCCCCCCCCCCCCCCCCTTGGATCCGCCTCTTCCCCAACGATAGATCATTGGCTTATTTCGCTTTCAACGGTTTGCAGGCTGACATCCAACGAGGGCTGTTTGGAGCATTCAATCGTCCTCAAACGTCCAGGTGTCCTGAAGCTCTAGCACTTAACATATGAATGTAATGACTTTATTGATTTTACTGTGCGTTCATGCGTGTGTGTGTATGCGCGCGCACGCGTGTGTGTGTGTTTGTGCGCGCGCATGTGTGTGTATAGGCGGGGATAATATCGTGGTTCGTTGGGTGTTTCTGGTTATGCGTAAGTTAGCCTGTATTCACCCTAGTGTACTTTGAAATACTGTAAGAGTCATTTTTGAAAAACTGCACGGCATTCCTAGAAAAATGCAGTATCCGCTCGTTGTTTCATAGCAAGGGCCATGGTATGCATTGGCATACGAGTAGGAAAGAGCATACAAAAGATACTAGTTTGTTCTCTAATTTTTAAGACTTATTCCACATACATGTATGAAAGGACTTTGTGGTACACTCTCTTTGCACAGTTTCTAAGCAGCTAAGAACAAATGCAAATATACCGACATTTAAACGATGTCTCGGTCGAAACCTATGCATTGATGTACAACACCCCGTCAATCATATCTCTTTTTGTTTCCAGGGGCGTGTAACTCGAAGCAGTCGTAAATATTTTAGTGTTACGTGTACACCACGATAACACTTCCAGTTACAAGCCCCAAACCACTAGCAATTACTGTGTTCTAAGAATAACATTTCTAAGAATCCACATGCCTTTAAGAGGGAATACTTTTTTTAAGTTCCTGAATGTTAAGATGGAATCATTTGTGAGTACTGGCATGTTAAAAAGAGAATACCCTATAGGATCCAGAACGTATAAATAGGGATTAAATTAATCTGTATTAGAATATTGAACGAAAGAACCATCTTAACTGCCAGTCCGTCTTTTCCAAAGCATGGACGATCTAGCCGAAAGAAGAATATTTACAAAACTGTCAACAGCGCCCACTATTGCGGTGGCTTGCATACCTTCGTAAGATGATCATGTGAAGGCGCTTGGAGTCTCTTTCACAGGGGATCAACCTTCATTCCAGTGTTCAAAATAACAGCGGATATTAATTTGATTTCTAAGCAAGCCTGGCCACACGATTGTCATGTCAACCCTATCATCCAACGCATGCAATCTGATGCCTGCTATTGAGCGATACGGCAAATCAAGTTGTTGTCCAAAATACATATGACGGCTCATTTCGACTTTCCATCACGAGCATGACTAGGAGATATTTGTTAATATGTGTGGTCAATTCGGACATCGTAGATGTAATAGAAAGTATACGTGTCTTGACATCAACGACCGAAGCAGCTGTTTATGGAAAGGAAAATAGAATACGATGTTCTACTCTTTTATGAAAAGTAGAGTAAAGTTTGTTTTATTTAACGACGCCACAAGAGCACATTGATTTTTTATCTTGTCATCGGCTATTGGACGTCAAACATATGGTCATTCTGACACTGTTTGTTAGAGGAAACCCGCTGTCGCCACATAGGCTACTCTTTTACGACAGGCAGCAAGGGATCTTTTATTTGCGCTTCCCACAGGCTGGATACTCTTTTATGAATGTTTCTAAGAAACATAGCACTATTATAAACAACAACAACAAAGCTATGGTCATTTTGAAAAACATGTAGAAAACATAAGACAAGAGAAATAAAATCATTATTGGTACCAAACGTACTTCTAAACCAAATGGAAAATCTTGTGAATATTTTGGCAGGAATGACTTGGAATTTAAATATTTTACTTTCTTTTATGTTATTTTCAGCCTTTCTCCTATTTTCTTTTCTTTAACATTTTTTTTCTTCTTTTTGTTTTGCTTTTATTTTTAATGGGTGTACTCAGTTGCTTTTATTTTTGTGTTTTGCTTTGCTTTGCTTTGCTTTGCTTTGCTTTGCTTTGCTTTGCTTTGCTTTTTGTTTTTGTTTTTGTTTTTTGTTTTGTTTTGTTTGTTGTTTTAATTGGTTTGTTTTCTTCAGTTTTATCTCGTTTCCTTTTGTTTTGATATATTTTTATTTCATTATTATTATTATTATCATTATCATTATCATTATTATGTTGTTGTTGTTGATGAGAATAACATACACTGCCGAGCAGTAACAGCTGGGGAGATATATGATAAACCTACCGACTCGTCTAAAGACAAAGATGCTGTAAAGATAAGAATACGACGAGGCTACCCATGCATTGAACACAAAAATGAGACAAAAAAACCGGCTGTCTGCAATTGCCCGTGGCGATCTAGACATGATCAAACAATAATCTACGAGTTTTTCCCTTCTGTTTTCTACTAACAAGCTATTTTCTAATCATGTAGCACATCTATGTGTTGCCTTGAGGATACAATAGATTTCCGAGTTGGATATGTATCGCAAATTAAGGCCCCTGTAGCGTGTAATTATTTTTTTTAATCAGATTGCTATGTCAAGAACAGGAATCAGTTAAAAAATCGGTAAAAACATCCAAAAATCAGCCCTCAAGTTGAAGAGCACCAACAATGTTGTTTGGGGTGTTTTCCGGACTTTAAACGGGCTATTTCCTAGTGTGTAGTCATTCAAAAAGACCTGATTACTCTACTCGCATGCAATATAACTGAGTAACACGTGTTCACAAGCTTCGGCCGTGTCGTGGTTAAGCCATCGGACATAAGGCCCGGTACCGATTTCCAACCAGAGAGAGTTTTAACGACTCGGTGGTTTTCTCTGACTAACAACTAAGCTCGAAAATAAGTTAAAATGAAAAATGAACATTTTAAAAAAATTCCTAAATACAAAGTACTGTACACTTGGAAATTGATTGAGCATCAACTAGTTTTCACCATATGACTTATAATTGGCAATTAATTTGTCCTTATTTCGTGGATTTAAAACACCAAAATTAATATCCTATGTTTATAGAGGATATCGCAACTGATAGACAGCAAGTAACATTGTCATTGCATTGATGCTTACGTATCTTAGCGAATGAGACAGAAACCGTAAATTTGCATAAAGTGTAGGGTAATTAAGTATGGAGCTGACATCACTGTTACGTGTATGTGGTTTGCATAAGTAATTTATTCATGTCATCTTGGTAAATACTGAGTAGATACATAATATGTAAAAATTGTCAATACCTCTTGTATAACTCCCGTCTGCATGGACAACTGCTCTGGCTGCAATACAATTTAGGTGGTGTCTAATTAATGATAAGATATATATATATATATATATATATATATATATATATATATATATATATATATATATATATACTACCCAATTGTTTCAATCCATATTGAATTAACATTTTGTTTTTATTTAACGCCACCACTTGAGCACATTGGTTTATTAATCATCGGCTATTGGATGTCAAACAGTTGGTAATTATGACGAATGGTCTTAGATACAAAACCCGCACATTTGTCCATTAGCAGCACTGACTGGAAAGAGAAAAAGTCCAATTTGTCCACCGACGGGGAGCGATCCTAGACTGACCGCACATCAGGCGAGCACTTTACCACTAAGCCACTCCCCGCCCCTCCATATTGAGATATCAAAAACATTAAGATGGCCAGAAATGCATTGATTGTATTGATTACTGCATTGTAAGATGTTTCCGACTAATAAAATAGTTTTACGATTAAACTTACATATTAAATATATTTTCTTGTTTAGAATATCAGTGTCTGTATATTCAATGTGTTTCTGGTCGTCTTAATATTTGTAAGAAGCCCAAACTGGATTTTGTCTTCAAATGATTTCGTACGTACAAAAAAAACATTTTTAGGAAATAAAATGAAATTTAACTTCGTACAAATATTAGAGCGATCAGAAACACGTTTAATATACAGTCACTAATAATTTATGCAGAAAAATATATTTGACATGTAATTACAATCGTTAAAAAGTCTCTGTTAGTCATCTTAAAAATTGCAGCAAACTCAGGAATGCCCCTTTAATTAAAGCTGTTATATTGGCACAAAAAACAGTTACAATGGTTAGAAACTGGACATCTCCCTGTACAATTCAGAGCTTTAATTTGAAACTAATACATTTTTCTTTGATCAGTGGTGGATAGGATGACCATGGTTAAGTAGTCGGTATTTGGGACTTGTATATGTTATGTGGATCTGATCAACAATTTCGATTTTCGTCATTAGAAATATATCCTTTATCACCCAAATGCCATGTCTTGTTTACATACCTTATAACAGGAATCAGTACAGAGTATCTATGATTTGATTGTAGACTTTTATTTTATGCTGCGTAGTCTTGGTTCTGTGATTGATGGAATTATGAGATGTGTGTCTGTAGCTTTCGTTCGTGTATTAAATATAAACACTATTTTTGATAATAACATTTAAAATAAAGTTATACAAATAAATGTTATTCATTCATTCATTATTCACCATATCTCCATGCATTATTTTGAAGTAAACAAATTGTATCTACTGTCATTCCTTTATATACCTTTGTCTAACGCCCCCAACTGCCGCGTTTGTTGTTTGCGCTGGGGTGTTGTTTAAACAACATTCATTCATTAATTCATTAAATTCTCACGAGAGAGTATACAAGTAACACTGGCCCTGGAATACAATGGATGTTATTACGTTAGCGTAGATGATATAAGCCACATTCACAAAAGACGTAGCCCAGTGGTACAGCGCTCGCTCGATGCGCGGTCGGTGTAGGATCGATCCCCGTCAGTGGGCCCATTGGGCTATTTCTCGTTCCAGCCAGTGCACCACGACTGGTATATCAAAGGCCGTGGTATGTACTACACTGTCTGTGGGATGGTGCCTATAAAAGATCCCTTGCTACTAATCGAAATGAGTAGCCCATGACGTGGCGACAGCGGGGTTCCTCTCTTAATATCTGTGTAGTCCTTAACCATATGTCTGACGCCATATAACCGTAAATAAAATGTGTTGAGTGCGTCGTTAAATAAAACATTTCTTTCTTTCATTCACAAAAGTGAGTTGCAAATGTAGAATTGTAGTTATTTGCTGCTCGTCTAACTAGACTTGCTGACTATCTAGCCCTTTGTGTTAGACGGTATCAACCGTTGATCTTTCGTTACCCTGGAACAGACTAAACACATTAGAGTGTAAAGCCTGGGAGGATAAAAAGACTACAGTCGATTGCAGTTAAATACGATGGTGGTGCATTCAAATTAACGAGACTGGACGTAGCCCAGTGGTAAAGAGCTCGATCCCTGGGCTATTTATCATTCCAGCCGGTGCGCCACTATTGGTGTATCAAAGGCAGTGGTGTGTACTCTCGTGTCTGTGAGATGGCGCATGTAAAAGATCCCTTGCTACTAAATGTTGCGGGTTTCTTCCTTGAGACTATATGACATAATGACCAAATAGCTGATCATTACTAATAAAGTGGTGTCGTTAAATAAAATATATTTTTTAACTTTTCATTTAGATACACAATATCCAACGCTATGGTCTTCTAGAATATTGGTTGGATATAAAAACAAAATCCAATATCCTACTTTTTCTCTGAAGATCTGAAGAAACATTTGTTGGAATATCAATCTGCGTTCACGTTTCAAGTTCTGTTTCTTCACCTCACCCACTGGGTTCGTGTCACTCACTATATAGAGTCAAACTAATATTAATAGACAGAGTTTTCTTACACACCCGTTGGTGAGAACAGCATGCGTTATTTTTGATAACACATAGTTGTTTACACACATGTGTTAACGAGTTCAAGACATACGACTGGTTGCATTTACGTAATGACCAGGTCACCAGTGCCATACGTCTAATAAAAAAACCCAGCACGGTGGAAATCGAGTACACTGTGGCGTATAGTTAACCTGGCAAGCATGTGTCTGTGACGCGTAAGTCAGCTACAAGTTCAAAGGGTTGTAAATATATTTTAGTCTATAAAGATGTTACAATTTGCTTAAAACCTGGTTTTTGAGGATATGTAACAAATAAAATAATGCATTAGTGTCCGTTAGATACCATTTAGCTCACAACTCGTTGTTTAAAAACGTATCAAACTCGCTTTCGCTCGTTAGATACATTTTAAAACAACTCGTTGTGAGATAAATGGTATCTAACGGACACTCATGTAGATTCTAATAGACCAAATCAATTCCTATTGCCGATAATGTTAACGTTTACTAATAAAACTGATATAAGCAGCGTATCAATACACCCAGGAAGTACAGCAACAGCAAGTGTGGCACCTCACATCTAATCTACCTGCAAGAAAATGGGGGTTCACGTATCATTTAAGAGATTTAATTAATGTTTTTAATAGCAACCGTAATTTTTGCTGAAAATTGCAGTTCCATTTTTGGGGTACCCCGCATTAGTTTCAACCTCTGGTATATACTGCATAAATGTATAACAAATAAAAGTGTATTTATTTATTGTCAATGGATAATAGTATTTGCACAAATAATCAATGTCACACCCACAGCTGCTTTTACTCCGTAAATATTTGACGGTGCACCTCGAACTGTGACACGGAACTCTCTTCTTTGGTACTATGCAACCTATACCCCCCCCCCCCCCCCCCCAAAAAAAAGTGTCCAATTGGGTGTTTTCATGACTATCGGGATCTTCTGTGTTCTGATATGATGTGACAACATAATTGAACGTGTTGTTCCTAGAGTGCAACCTGATTTAATGTACACCTCGGGAAGCATCAATGTTATGCAACGTATCATATTTAAAACAAATAATAAATAAAAATACTACTCTTGAAGATACATACTATGGGTTGGTTGTGTATGCATAGTTGTATATGTAGTGTATGCATGCATAGTCAGAGTCTCTCATTTCCAAAAAAATAATTACCTTAAACCTCATTTATTGCAGTGACCCTGTGTTTTGAAAGACTTTAATGGGCATATGATAAGAACTTCACTAGAAAAAAAACCCATATTACATGTGGCATCTGAAATGAACACCACTGTATCCACAAACAGTAGTAAATTAATGTGGTACACATCATGGTGGGGAAAACACCAAAGTATGGAATATGCTTAGATGTCAAGTCACTGAGTGCAATATTTTCAAACCCATCAGCGTAGTTGGTTTTTATATATGCATTATTAATTCCACTGACAGCTACCAATATATCTGTTGATATTTTATTAATAATCTCCAGTGATTGGTGTTTACAGACATTTATCATATCTAGAGTTATCATTTGTGTTTTATATTTTTATTTTGTATTTGTTGTGAGAAAAACACATTCAAAGCATCAAAAGTGTGCGAAAGTCATTTTTCTTTAATTGTTTTCTGTTTTAACTGAATATAATATTTATATTGTATGCATTACTACAATCTGTAATGTAAAAAATCATATACATAGCAATATTGGAAAATATAGCTTTACAACTGTGGTAATAATGGAAGATAATACTAACCACTTCTAGGTAGATAGCAAATGTGTCAAAATCGCTCTTGTACTTGGTATATACTTCAAATACCCTTTACTATAGAAGACTCACTGAATATATGGACAAGATTTAATGAATTGACCTAAAGCTATCATTACCAAGCTTATATTTTTGTACAAATAAAGAAGAGAATGCAAAGTGGCTACACAGAACCCACTTCTGTAGATTTTAATGTTTTTGCCAAACTCACAATAACAATTGTAAAGAAATCCATATTTGCCTAAAACATAATTCACCAATCTAAAAAGTAAGTTAAAATTACAGCAGTAGTCAGGTTCTTTAAATATAGTCATTTCAGTGTCAATTGCATTCAAATACACATTGTTAATGGAGATCTAAGAGATTAACCTAATATCAGCTAACATTATTTTAAAAATAAAAATGAATTATTACTAACAGCTTATTTCATCTTGCCTAGACTTATTATCTTAAATAAGATTAGTGTTATATGATATGTCCATCACCTTGGATAAATAAGCTTAAAACAATATGGGCCAAAATCTCCAATTCGTCAGCACAGACTTTTTTCAAACTTTATTCTCAGCAGTGCACAGTAAATTAATGCCAAGGTCAAGGTCATTATGAACTCCCATGCCTGAGTGTAACCTAATTACGCAATTATGACTGTCAAATAACAGTAAATGGCACACAATATAAAATAATAATAATATAGTGAATATATGCTATAGATTCTAATAGACCAAATCAATTCCTATTGCCGATAATGTTAACGTTTACTAATAAAACTGATATAAGCACCGTATCAACACACCCAGGAAGTACAGCAATAGAAAGTGTGGCACCCCACAACTAATCTACCTGCAAAAAAATTAGGGCTTACGTATTATTTAAGAGATTTAATTAACCGTCGTTTTTGCTGAAAATTGCAGTTCCATTTTTCGGGGTACCCCGCATTAGATTCAACCTCTGGTATACTAGTATACTACATAACAACTGTATAACAAATAAAAGTGTATTTATTTATTGTCAATGGATAATAGTATTTGCACAAATAATCAATGTCACATACTACTGCCAATCACACCCACAGCTGCTTTTACTCCTTAAATATTTGACGGTGCACCTCAACTTTTGACACGGAACTCTCTTCTTTGGTACTATGAAACCTGTATTATTCTCTATTTCAACCACACCTGTTACTGTTACGGATAGTGATAGGTCACCACTTTGTGTGTAGCTGGTGACGTCACCGCAATTTGCTTCCACTCTTTTTGATTAAAGGGTATTTATATTATATTCCGTGGCTAATATATAATTTTAAAAAACCTTCTGATAAAGTCACCATTTGTAAGTCAACAACTGAGCCGATCTGCGAACCTAGCTAAACGATGAGTAGTTACAGAATCATTAATTGGGTCGAATTTACGAAGCCTCTTTTGTTCTTTATCTGTTAAAGGCTAGTGTTTAAGCCTTGTAAATGCATGTAGTTTGCACGCTCGTAACACATAAACAGTCTTTGTAAAGTAATTGTGTGGTTGTGAAAACTCGCAAATGCTGAATACTTTTGTTAGGAAAAGAGCCTAGATGAATGCATTAAAATACCTTTTTACAATTCCAGTCGAACGATGTCCACGCCAAATGAATAGAGATATTCACAAAACATGTCATATTCGAACGACCCCTTGCCGCTGAAAGTGCGTTTTATCGACTACCATTGCCAGACATGGACAGACAGGCGTCAGCACTAGCAGTCGATCTCTAAAGTGTACTTGGCATTGTCTCGTCGAATGAGTCAGTGCTGTACACAAACTTGTTAGATGCGCAAAGTTCAATATATATGTTGGAATTTTAATAATAACTATGATTACATAACCTTACGCTCCTCTTGAACAGCGCCTGTGTGATAAGTGCAATGCCATTGAAGTTTAATGAATTACTTCACCACGTGGTACATGTACAATGCAAACACTATTAATGTCAACGGTCAACATTAGTTCAGTTTATTTACAGCTACAATCTTTCTTAAGTACAACACCTAGCCAGAAAGGTATTATTTGCAAGCTGGTTTTCCAGTTTAATGAATAAATTAACTAGATATGTTATTAATAATAATTAATGCTTTAAAAACATAGTTTTTTTTATCATTTTGTAATGATAGTTTTAAACGGTTTTGTCATTGCGTTCATGCTTTTACAAATGTGGAATGTTTATAGGAAATAAATTATCTTATCTAGATGTGTTTTTGTTAATTATGTCTGTTCTACGCTATTGTGTGCAATGCAGTATCACTCTTCAAGAGTTCTATCATGTTATTAACAAGCTCTGTCTAATCTGGACGATAAAAAAACCGCTACAATATTGAGAGGTCGTGTAATCGCCAAAGGATATTTTTGCAAGATGTTTTTACTCATGAATTACTGTCGGACATTTTATTTGTAGGAGGACAGCCACTCTCTGTGATGATACACCTTGCTACTCTGTAAAGAGGACTGCCACTCCCAGACTACGTTTTCAAGCCTATCGTGGATTAGTTTGACATTTGATCACTGACCGTCAAACTGTGATGATATCAGGTGTTCGCGAGATGTGGGCATAGCCTCCTCCACTGATGGGGCGTTATAAACTCAGCTTATTTATAATTATCACGTCCGTTGTTTTTCATCTATAACAGTGACAATTATGTAAGAATTTTTCCACCAGAAAGATGAAAAAAGCATCGCTAAACTCAGTTATGTAATGAAGCATCCCGGCTTCGGAATGTAATGCTCCTTACATGTCAAAACCCTTTTGTTCTCTTTGCAGGAATGATTTCACTGCTTCGCCTTAGGGACTACAACACAACAAAAACGCCATGCTTCAAATGATCATTTTCGGACATGTTTCGGGATATTGCCGTATTCGTTTTTCGCCGCGGGGTCTAATTACGAGTATAGCAAAGTTTAATCAGTCGATTAAATTTCTCTCGCATGTGTTGTACTTTTACAGCAGCCAATACTCGATGACATTTGGCATTTAATTTCGAACTGTGCACGGTGCACAAGCAAACGCACACCACAGCTTCCCTAGAGCATCGTGATTAAATTGGCTGCAAATACTAATTACCGCGAGCGCTGCTGCTCTTTTGTTTCAGCGGTAAAATGTCAGCGCGAATATCGCATCTTACCGCAGGTTATTAATTCTTTAATATGAATCTAATATTTAATTTCAGCTTATTGCGCGGAAACTAAATAGTTTCAGCAGCTTATTTCGTTGGTGTGAGTTTGGTGGTTCGTCTTGCTTTTGCTTTTGTTGGTGGGTTTTGTTTTGAGAGAGAGAGAATGATATATATATATATATATATATATATATATATATATATATATATATATATATATATATATTCTTCAAAAAAAGTAGGGGAACTCTAATAAGAATTTACAATTGCCAAAATTGTAAGGTATATTAGCTGTGGGGAATGGTTATATGATAATAGTGAATTAATTGGGAAACCGGTAGTTCAGTATTACAGTAGGGCTTTTTTATCAGTGTATCGCAACTTCAAATAATAAAAATGACTAAAACCAAAACAATAACAACTGTAAGATTAACAGAATGAAAAAGATTGACAGAAATAATGTTCCACAGTAATTAATGGACCTTTCTGGAAATTGTTAAAATCGAGAATGACACCACACACGTGTACGGGGCAACTGCGTGATACATGTGCAAACTATGGCATGTGTTTCGGTGTGTTGATAAACAGACCTGAACGTTCTTTACTAGGATATCTGTGGTCAAAACGTATGTTCGGTCTAATAGTTGATATTAACATTAATATCTCAGGTTCCCCTACTTTTTTCTGAAGAGTATATATACATATATATACTGAACAAAATAAGAAACTTCCGCTAACTTTGCTTGAACATAACTTGATGAAAACAAACCGGGGGAATAATTGTTATATATGCGTTTAAAGAGTGTTCCATGATGCATCGTTTGGTGCAAAAATCATGGCCATAGGTTAACAGAAACTGGGAGAAATTTTGACCAAGTGTGGTAGGGGTTAAAAACAAAAACACCCACTTAATAACGGGTATGACCACCTCTTGAATTGACCACTGCAGTGCATCGCAGGCGCATAGAATTGACTAAAGTGTTGATTTCTGCCTGTGGAATATTCTTCCATTCCTGAATGACCGCTTGACGAAGTTCGTTGACGTTAGTGGGTGGGTTGGGACGACGTCTCAATCGTCTGTCCAGACTATCCCAGACATGCTCGATGGGGTTGAGATCAGGACTTTTAGCGGGCCAGTCATCAATGAAATCAATGATATTTGTCCTAAAAAAATTACAGTGTCTCTAGCTGTATGAAAGGTGGCATTATCATGGTGAAAAATCGAGATGTTGGCGTTGTTATGGAACAGAGGAATGACGTGATGAGCGAGAATGTCATCGCGGTAACGTTGAGCATTTAAATTGCCATCAATGACCACTAGTGGTGAACGATAACCATGGGCAATGGCTGCCCAGACCATGACACAACCCCCACCCCCGAAACGATCTTGTTCAAGAACACAACAGTCAACATAGCGTTCATTTCTCCTACGGTAGACGCGCACCCTGCCATCACCACGTTGTATAGAAAATCTGGATTCATCCGAAAAAAGAACGGTATTCTAGCGTCGCCGTATCCAACGAGTGTGTACACGTGCCCAATTAAGACGATTTAGACGATGACGTTGCGTTAAACCGCATCCGACGTAAGGACGTCGTGCATGTAAACCGTTCTCCCGCAGACGATTACGAACAGTTTGCCCACTGATTCGGTTATTATGAAGCCCAGGTGTGTTAGCAGCAGTAGCAGTGGCAGTTTGGAATCGATTGCGCAAATGCGTGTTCATGATATAGCGGTCTTGACCACGCGTTGTAACACGCGGACGTCCACGACGTGGCAAGTCGTTCGTGCATCCTGTCGTTCGAAATCTTACGCGAAGACTTCGTATCGCTCGACTAGAACTCCCAACATGCCTTGCAACGTCTTCTGTCGACATGCCAGCATCAAGCATGCCAATCGCCCGTTCGCGTAAATTATTGGGTATTCTTGGCATACTAAAAATGCTACAATGTAAAAAACGTTATTTTTTTTACACATTTTAAAGCGTTTTCGTTCACTTGACAACAATGTCAGTAAGATAAGTAAAACAAATTGACCGAAAACTACACGGGACATGTCGAACCATGCATGCACGTGCAAATTGAATTTCATGTTGTCGACGATTAACAGTGCAAAAGTAATCTATAAAATTCATGAATCCTGATAATACAGCTCAAGGCTAATACTACATATATAATTTCATTACACAATGAATTCTTTAACACAACAAATACTATATATAAACTGACGATCAAAAGAAAGTATATATATATACTGAACAAAAAAAAAGAAACTTCCGATTTGTATATATAGTATTTGTTGTGTTAAAGAATTCATATATATATATATATATATATATATATATATATATATATATATATATATATATATATATATATATATATATAAACTGACGATCAAAAGAAAGTATGCCAATTATTTTTATTATAAATAAACACAATACACGTTCATGGAAGGTTAGATAGGTTCCAGTATTGTTCGTTATAATGCAATCAATGACGAATAGTCGCACATTGCTGGGTTTGGGCGATGCCGCACGTGCAAAATGAGTTTATTCATCAAATTTATACTGCACGAGAAACATGATACTCGTGCACATAAGGGTATAAAAAAGGGTGACATTGCTTAGCACACCCCTCAGTCAACAGCAAAACACCAGCGAACGTGGCAAGGCTAACTGCTGAAGAAAGAGAGAGAGAGCTATTGGTATGGTGCAGGTGGGTGTGAGTTATGCCCATGTGGCAATAATCCTGAATTGCACAACATTGACGATCACCAGGTTAATACAGCGTTACAGGGTGACTGGCTGGACTGCAGACAGACCATGAAGTGGAAGATCCCGCGTCACAACAGCCAACGAGGACCGCCATCTCCGCATCTTACACTTACGTAACAGATTCCTCACTGTGACGTCATCTGCAGCGACTGGCCTTGGACATGTCATCAGTCGTCACACTGTACGTCGACTACGACAGCATGGTATCAGGGCCTATCGACCATTCAGAGGGATGACATTGTCGAGGCAACATCGACTTCGACCTTTACGTTGGGCACGTCAGTTTCAACGTTGGCAACATCGGAACTGGCAACGTGTACTCTTTTCTGATGAGAGCAGGTTCCAGTTATTCAGAGCTGATGGCAGGACTCGGATATACCGTCGTGCAGGAGAGATAACAGCTCCGTGCTGTGTTCAGGAGACTGAACCGTTTGGTGGTGGATCTGTGATGGTTTGGGGCAGTGTCTGTGGCCAACAGCGGACAGACCTTATTGTCATTGACGGAAATCTTAACGCACACCGTTACATCAAACAGATTTTACGTCCCGTCCTGTTACCGTTCGTGCAACAGCATCCTGGACTCATTGTTTCAACAGGACAATGCCACACCTCACACAGCTCGTGTGGTGCAACAGTTCTTCGCCGCAAACAACGTCAGTGTTTTGTCATGGCCTGCCCGTTCACCTGACCTGTCACCGATAGTACATTTGTGGGATCATCTTGGCCAGCGAATTCGACGTCGTCCTAACCCTCCAATGGACAGGGATCAGTTAGTACAGGCACTGAGGCAGGAGTGGAGGGCAATACCTGATGTCGTCATTAGGCGCTTAACAAACTCTGTCCGACGTCGGGTCCATGCTTGCATACTTGCACATGGTGGACATACACGCTATTGAAACATGTTCTTTGTGGTCAAATTTATTCACCTTCGTTATGAGTGGTCCTTTATGAAATCGAACATTTCACCCCTAGTGCTGTTGTGCACTGTGATATTATCATTGTGTGGGTTTCATTGAGTATACTCGTGTTTGTTTATCGCCAAATTATTATACTTTCAAAATATAACATTTGCATCAACTTGTGTTTTGTGTTGTTTTTAATACTTTGAAAAATTAATTGGTATACTTTCTTTTGATCGTCAGTTTCTATATATATATATATATATGAATATGAATATGAATATGAGAGAGAGAGAGAGAGAGAGAGAGAGAGAGAGAGAGAGAGAGAGAGAGAGAGAGAGAGAGAGAGAGAGAGAGAGACATCATACATGCAGACAGACGGAGAGATGCATACATACACACATCATACATGCAGACAGACGGAGAGATGCATACATACACACATCATACATGCAGACAGACGGAGAGATGCATACATACACACATCATACATGCAGACAGACGGAGAGATGCATACATACACACATCATACATGCAGACAGACGGAGAGATGCATACATACACACATCATACATGCAGACAGACGGAGAGATGCATACATACACACATCATACATGCAGACAGACAGACATAGAGAGATACCTACAGAAAGAGGGGTGTCTTTGGCTTGGCTTAGAACTATAGATTAGATTAATTTGTGTCTATCGTGTGATTCAGTTCACAATGTTACAAGTGTTGAGTAATTAATGGATTTGTTTGGAAAATACCTAAATATAATTTTCATATTAGAAGATATTAAGACGTTTCTAAAGAAACAAGACTAGACAGAGTGAAGTGGGTAGGGCAAGCTTCATTAAGTCTTTTGTAATATTCAGTTGGAAGCCATTCATGTTTCCCCTGCGCGTGCTGTAACCTCACCTCTTTGAGAATGGCCAATACAGCACAAATTGAAGTTTAGAGTAAAATGTGTTGTCCGTAAAATTCTGTGATATTTGTATTTGTATTTTTGAACAGTTCTTTACACTGTTTTTGTTTAAACCTTGAATTTTTATATTGATGTTGATCATCACTTTATTTATTTGCATTACCATAGTTTGACACCCAATAGCCGATGTATTTTTCGTGCTGGGGTGTCGTTAAACATTCATTCATTCATTCATTCATTCATTCCATTCATGTTTTATCTTCGCAGTGAAAGGCAACTAAAAATACATAGGCGTCGAAGCTAAAAGCAACTGAGGTGGGGCTAGTTGTATATTACTTCGCCTTTCATCGGGCATGGGATGCATTACTTAGCGAGTTTGGGGTCAGTCTCCACAGTGCCCTCACCGCTTCCCACGCCAACGGAATACATCAGTAGTTAGTTAGTTTGTTTTGCTTAGCTACACCACTAGACCACATTGATGTATTAATCATCGGTTGTTGTACATCATACATTTGCTAATTGTTTTACATATAGTCTTAGAGAGGAAACCCGCAAAACTGATCCATTACTAGCTCGAGATCATTTATATGTACCACCCCACATACAGGATAGCACATACCACGACCTTTGATATACCAGTGGTGGTGCACTGGCTGGAACGAGAAATAGCTAAATAGGCCAACCGACGATACCAACTGATCGCGCAATAAGTGAGCGCTTTACCACTGGGCTACGTCCCGCCCCTAGTCGCCAACTGGACGGGTATATTGACTATATTCAGAGTTAGAAGGATGTCCATTGCACCTGCCCCTTCCCGCTTCCGACCCCTATAAAGTATAAACATCCGGTACAAATGAACACTGTACATGGAGGTATGTAAATGATTAAGTTCAATGTCGTTCCAGTGTTTGTTGTATTTTGATTACGCTTGATTTCTTTTCAGTTCAGTGCGATTGTATTCATTATAATATTTGCTGGTCTGATAGATCTTCTTTAAATCTCTTTATAGATTGCAGGTTTTTAGGCAAGTTTGAAGGTATAAAATTAAAGACCCATTCCTGAGTTTGCTGCATTGTAAGATGTTTCCAATTAATAAAATATTTGTACGATTAAACTTACATATTAAATAAGTTTTCTAGTTTAGAATTTCATTGTCTGTATATTCAATGTGTTTCTGGTCGTCTTAATATTTGTAAGAAGCCCAAACTGGATTTTGTCTTCAAATAATTTCGTACATACGAAACAAATAATGAAATGTAACCTTGTTCAAATATTAGAACGATCAGAAACACGTTTATATACACCCACTAATACTTTGTAAAGAAAAATATATTTGATATGTAATTACAATCGTTAAAAGATCTCTGTTAGTCAATAATATCTTTAAAATTGCAGTAAACGCAGGAATGTCCCTTTAATGATTCCATGATATTTCTAGCAATACAAAACTACAAGTTTTAAGTAATGAGTTGTCAGTGACAAAATAAGTTGACGGAATACATACACTCACAGACGTAAACGATATCTCTGGATAAATAGTTGGAACAGAAAAGTATATCATTAAAACCCAAACCCCAAACACACAGAAAAACTACAAAACACACACAAAAAACATCCACAAAAACACACACAAAACACTACACGTACACAATCTCTTATAATTCCTGTAAGGAATGGCTTATGTACTGTTATACTGTATTTTAATTTACATTTTAACATTGTGTACATAAGATGAGACTTTAATAAAATATCTGCCTGCCTTTCACTAAACCGCATTTGCATTTTAATATTGTGTACATAAGGTGAGACTTTAAAGGGGCATTCCCGAGTTTGCTGCATTGTAAGATGTTTCCGACTAATAAAATATTTCTACGATTAAACTTACATATTAAATAAAAAAAATTGTTTAGAATATCAGTATCTGTATATTCAATGTGTTTCTGGTCCTCTCAATATTTGTAAGAAGCCCAAACTGGAGTTTGTCTTCAAATGATTTCGTACGTACGAAACAATCTTTTTTAGGAAATATTTTTTTTTTTTTAACCTAGTACAAATATTAGAACGACCAGAAATACGTTTACTATACAGCCACTAATATTTTATGCAGAAAAATGTATTTGATATGTAATTACAATCGTTATAAAGTCTCTGTTAGTCGATAACATCTTAAACATTGCAGCAAACTCAGGAATATCCCTTTAATAAAATATCTGTTTGCCTTTCATTAAAGCCGCACACCCTAGTTCCATCCAGCGAAAATAAATTATAATTTGGTTAATCTACAAACCTGTAACACACTTAGATCACGTTTTTATCAAATGGAGTGAAAAAGCAGGTTTTATATCGATAAATACCATGGGAATCCCCATGTCCCAATTGCTTGAAATAATTTTGAAAGTTAGTATTCTGATGTCACCGGTAGAAGCACAACAATGCCTACGTCACGACAAATTTCACAGACTTGGGGTGCGTTCGTTTCACCTCTCCTGGACATGTTCCAACTGTTCTGTCCTGGTTGTATCCCCTCTCCAGATATCGTAAGACTTAGCAAAATTATTGGTTTTAAGGGTTTGTAACGTTTTGTATTGAGACACTTACTGTGAAGAAAAATCTCACAAATGAACAACAACAAATCGGATGTTGATTGCGCGAACCGTGCACGAGAAAACAAACCGAACCAAAATTATAACGGTCACGTGATATACCAACGTTTGTGACATTAAAAATAGATTGGACCTCGCTTGGTCTTACCCTTTAAGTGAACACGTTTTTCTAGTTACCACGCTTGTTTTGCTGTCCTTTCTTTTCTTTTTTCTTTTCTGTTTTTGCATTTCCGTAACAGGATATTCCATGGTAAAGGGGTTAGAGCTACATTGATGATAATTGGTTTTGGCAAACTCCTAAGAGGTTCCCAGCACTGACCCACTGACACAGACCAGTGGAGAGAGTAAACGTTGCTGTCGTCCCAATTTACTGTAGCTCGATCCATTAAGTTTTACATTACGCAGAAGAGAAACTTGGCGTTCTGGGTTATTTCTGGAACATCTATAATACAGTTTATCGTATCGAACTGGATTACCAATCTACCATTGATTACTGTTCCTATAGGGTCAATATGTCCCGAGAAATATAATATAATGATGTACACTATTTTTTGTTGATGTTTTATGGTTTTTGTTGTTTTCATTTTTTAAATATGTTTTTGTTTGTTGTTGTTTTCATTATATTTTGTCTTCTTTTGCTTGTAGGTGGTGTTGTTTATAAATGTGTTTGTGTTTTTTTTATGTTTTGTATTGCCATTGTTTTTGTGCTCTTTTGTTGGGTTTTTTGTGGGGGGTTTCTTGTCCTGTATGCATGTATGTTTGGTTGTTTGTTTGTTTGTGTGTTTGTTTCCACACGGTGTCAATGGTGCCAGTTATATCATTCCGTCATTACAAATGGGATATAATTTGTTCAGTAGTTCATAAACTGGACGTCATCATCTGATTCAGTAGGGCGGGGGGTAGCCCAGTGGTAAAGCGCTCGCTTGATTTGCGGTCGGTCTAGGATCGATCCACGTCGGTGGGCCCATTGGGCTATTTCTCGTTCGACTGGTATATCAAAGGCTGTGGTATGTGCTATCCTGTCAATGGGATGATGCATATAAAATATCCCTTGCTGCTAATCGAAAAGAGTAACCCATTGCGTGACGACAGCGGGTTTCCTCTTTCATTATATGTGTGGTCCTTAACCATATGTCTGACGCCATATAACCTTAAATAAAATGTGTTGAGTGCGTCCTTCCTCTCTAATGATCTGACAATCCACGTCATTCTGAGATGTGCCAATTTTTATTCCTGTTGTTCCAATGCGTTGTTTTTGTTTTGTTTTTGTTGTGTTTTTTTTTTTTTTTTTTTTTTTTGGGGGGGGGGGGTTCGTGTGTGTGTGTGTGTGTGTGTGTGTGTGTGTATTTTTAATATATGTTGTTTTATGGGGTTTGTTTTTTATGTGTTTTGTTTGTTTCCTTCTTTCTTTCCTCAGGTTTTTTTTTTATTATTTGGTTTGTTTGGGGCTAGTTTTTGTTTGATTACTTTATATTTTTTTCTTTCTTTTTTAAAGTTTTATTATTATTATTATTATTATTATTATTATTTATTAATATCTTTTTTTTAATCTTTCTCTGTGTGTGTGTGTGTGTGTGTGTGTGTGTGTTTCTGTGTGTGTGTGTGTGTGTGTGTGTGTGTGTGTGTGTGTTTCTGTTGTTTTGTTGTTTTGTTGATTTGTTGATTTTTTATTTTGGTTTTCGGTGTGTGTTTGTGGGGCTTTGTGTATTTTTTTTTTGTGGGTTTGGTTTTCAAAAAGGAATGTCTGATTTAGACATACAGACATCAATCGCATGTGAGGAAAACAATTGTTATCGATTCTCCGCCAGTCGGCTGAAATCACATGGCTGACATCGGATATCTTCGATACCTGGACTAAAATCACACGAACACTTCCGGCTAGGAAGAATACTTTTGCCCATAAGCAGCAAAGGCACATCAGGGCGTTTGAAAAAAAGTCTTATACAGTGAAACCCCTTTAAACCGGACACCCTCGGGACCAAGTAAAATGTCCGGTTTAAAGAAGTATTCGGTTTAGAGAGGTTAAGTTCTGTACTGATTAAAAAAAAAAAACCCGGACCATTGAAAAATGTCCGGTTATGGGGGAATTTCGATTTACAGAGGGTCCGGTTTTGAGAAGTTTCACCGTATCAAGATCCGTCGGTTACGTTTCATTACGAAGACGACAGAACATGTTCACAGGCAGTTGTCTAACAGTCTGCTAGTTTCTCATTTCCACTGCATGATTGAAATATCGTGCAGGTGTTTAAGCTACTTTTAGCATATGAAGATTGATTTGTTCATCACGTGCTTCTGACATAGCCGTTAGAATCGCCACGCGCTCGCTATCTTGTAAACAAATGCACAAACCCTGCTAAAAGATGCTATGTCTCATTCAGAAGGGAGTGCATTAGTAGTTCTCTTGGTGCCAGCAAATGGGCATTAAGTGATTAAAACGTAGTGGCTTGTAGCCAAACTCCAGCACATACCGACACATTAGTCACATTCGCTGAAAGAGAAATATACTATCTTTATTGTTATTATGTGTTATTGGAGTATTTTTCTCTGTCGAAAACAAAATTAAGAAATCCATAAGACTTTTTTATGTGTTTATCTGTACAGTATTTACCCCCAAATAACTGAATATATATATATATATATATATATATATATATATATATATATATATATATATATATATATATCCCAAAGAACGGCTCTTGGGGCCCATTTTGTAATAAAAAAAGACCCATTTTGTAATAAGTATCCATTTTGTAATAATAAAAGGCCCATTTTGTAATAAAACTAGGTGCCCATTTTGTAATAAAAATAGGTACCCATTATGCGTGGACGTATAGACAGACACCCATAATACCCCGTTTGATATACTGGGATGATATTTAGCTCGCCTGATGTCCTTAAATGGATGTTTGAAAAATTAAAAAACGATCTACCTGAAAATTGAACAAACACCAGTCATGCGCATAACTCATTTCCTAGTGACATGATAACACTTCGAATTATCAGGTAAGGGTTAGCAGGTCAATAGGAAGCAAGGTTGCATGGTAATCAGGGCCGTAGCTAGGATATTTTGTTCGGGGAGGGGGGGGGGGGAGAGGCAACTGAGTAGTTAATAGTCTAAAACTCCGTAAACAGTTAAGAATTATTTTGTTTAATGCTTTCCGCTAGCTACGGCCCTGGTAATGATGGTGATGGCGACGACGTGACGACTACCACGATGTTGATATATTAGTATCTGTTGGATTAAAATTTTAAAATACGCCGAAACCGTCTTCTTTTTTTTTCTTATAGACAATCAAGGCAAATCATTCAAATCAGGATAACAATTAAAGTGTGTTATTTTTAACGCATATGGCCTTAAAGAGTAAACCCGTAACTTTCGTTTCTGTCAGGTCAGGTCAGGTCAGGTCAGGTTGTAGGTTTTAACGTGCACATTCAGAACAAGCTGTTGTAGCACATGCCTTCTTCCACTGATAGCAAAGGGTATTTTATATGCACGATCCCACAGACAGGATAGCACATACCACTGTGTTTGATATGCCAATCGTGGTGCACGGGCTGGAACGCGTCCGGGGTCGACACTAGATGGACCGCGCACCAGACGAGTGCTTTCAGTTGGATTACCGGCATCAGTGGTGTCGTGATTAGCCAATCGTATATAAGGCTGGTTGGTGCTGGGTCTCCAGCCCGATACCGGCTTTCACCCAGAGCGAGCTTTAACGACTCAATGGGTAGATGTAAGAACACTACAACGTATTTTCTCTCACTAACAACTAACCAAAAACGTTTGTTTAAAGTTTGTTTTGATTTAACGTCACCACTAGAGCACATTGATTATTTAATCATCGGCTTTTGGATATCAAACATTTGATAATTCTGACTCGTAGTCATCAGAGGAAACATTCCCAGTCTGGAGCTCGACGTTGCAAGACGTGTTGTTTCGTTTGTGCATACTGCACGTGCTTACGTGTGCTGACTTGGGAATCCTCCATTTTCAACGACGCACTCAAAAAATAATGAATACACAGATATTGAGAGAGGAAACCCGCTGTCGCCACTTCATGGGCTACTCTTTTCGATTAGCAGCAAGGGATCTTTTATATGCACCATCCCACATACAGGGTAGTACATACCACGGTATTTGATATAGCAGTCGTGGTGCACTGGCTGGAACGAAAAATAGCCCAATAGGCCCACTGGGAGAAACATACTTGAACCTTAACTGGATAATGGCACGTTGATATGTTATCCAATCCAATCCAATCAGAGGAAACTACATTTTTTTCTAAATCAGCAAGGAATCTTTAATATGCACTTTCCCACGGACTGAAAAACACATACCTCGGCCTTTGACCAGTTG